>NW_007740941.1:27012-27609 GCF_000696425.1 Galeopterus variegatus | reverse complement strand
ATCTTTTGTATCATCTGTCTTTTATTTTAAGATGCTGAGTTTATAATAATTTACACATTTTACGGTGGAAAATATGATAGCATATAAAGATAGACAACTCAGTAAATATTTCATAAAATTGATACACAATACTTAATAAATTCTATTGGAGAAATGTGCTCCACTTGGCAATTAGAGGCAGTTAAAAAATAAGAAATAGCTGCTTGATCCTAACCATAAGTTCAAAGATGAAATAAAAATAAAATATATCTGAGATTTGCACATTAGTTATTCCCTCTATCTTGATTGACACTTGTGGGGGATGAAAAAAAGGAGTCAAATAAGGTTGAGAGAACTAAATTTCCCTTAGACTAAATTGGTATTCTTTCTGTAATNAATGAACACTCCCAGGCTGCAACACAGCCTTTTCCTCTATTATCTGCTTTTGGATAACAAATAACAAAGTATTTGATTAATATCTATTGATTAAACAGGGGGCAACAGTTAATATCAGAGAACACCTTTCTCAACGTAGAGCCAGGCCACTGTAAGTGTTGGTAGAATCGGTTCTTGGCCATGACTTGGAGTGGGGATGAGGGGGAAGAAGAACCTGATTCC
>NW_007740941.1:24282-25213 GCF_000696425.1 Galeopterus variegatus | reverse complement strand
GCTAGGATCCAGGTTTGTTTTAATTCCAGACTGAGCTCCCAAATACTAAACTGCACGACCTTTAAAAATGTAAGTCTTTTCTTCCCCCCAGAAATACCTTGAAAGATCCTAGAAGAATGGTAGAGATCTGTCTGCCCTCCATGGCTAAAGCCAAATGCAAATTACTGCAGGTTTTAATAAATTTAATATATAAATACATAAATATACAAATTAATAAATATCTATAAATTTAAATTGAATGGGTTAATCACATTCAAGTGATTCAATGATAATGATGCTAATGATAATTCCTTAGAAATGAAATGCTTTATAACTTTGAATTTTCCTATTTTTGTTAAAATATCCCAACCAATTATTTCCTTGATTTAGAAAAAGATGATATATAAAATGGCTTAAAATTATTTTGCTCCATCCACCCATGGTTAATGGTATGAGATAAAAAATCAAAAACCTATAAAAGATAAATTTTGAATAATGAACCAAGAGCAAACTCTGCAAGAACTATCATTCACAGCACAGCCGTACCACATCCATCGTTTTTTCAGCTAATAGTCCGGAGTGTGTCTCAGATGATGAATGAGGTTTAATTTTTTAATCAGTATCATCATTAATAGATCAATAACACACAAGCTTAGAAGACTCTCCTTCTCAGAGATATGTGAAAGCTTCCAGTGGTTTGAGGGTTAGATTTCAATCACTTTCTTTGGAAGGACACTTAATTATTAAAAACAACAGACAACTCCTTCCCACCCTGCCCTACCTCTACATACAAGCCAATCGAAGGAAAAAAAAAGTGACTCAGGATTAATTTGTTTCTGGTACAAACACCTCCTTTGGCTACTCTTAAATTTCACTTGAAAATTAGGAAGTGAATTATTTTTCACACCTAAGTGCATTTTATCTCCATATGATAAAAGGGAAAGCCAAAATA
>NW_007740941.1:21163-23216 GCF_000696425.1 Galeopterus variegatus | reverse complement strand
TGGACAGAGACACCCTGAATTTGTTCCCTAATGAATGACTGATGTGGACTCCTGGTGTTACTTTCCAGCCCTTTTTCTTCCTTAAGAATACCAACTACTGCAGTGCTTTACTAAAAAAAAAAAAAAAAAATTACAATCGGCTTCTCTTTTGAAAATATATTTGTATTCCTACTCGAAGACAGACAATGGATTATGTGAGGATAACCCACTTACTTCCTTTGTCAGAAACCTTATGCCCAGGGCAAGAAGCCATATAACAGAGCTCAGCTCCCAGTGTCAGATTTTCTGTGTTTAACAAAATTGCCTTGATATTTACACGCCCTTAACTCCAAATGTTGTATGCAAAGAAATCAATGTGAACATTAAGGCTCATTACTGAAAAAGAAAACAAAACAAAACAGTGTTGTTGTTTTGCAGATGTATATCTCAATTACTGTGGTCAATTTAACTTCTCCGATTTTAAAACAAATGACATTGCGGAAGATACAATGGTGTTGCTGAGCGCTGAAGATGATGATGAGGAGGAGTTTGGTCTCAACAACTCATTATGTGTTTCTTTTTATTTCAATAGTTTTGGAATTCTGAATTTTGACAGGGCCACTTTAAGAGCCCAATCTAGTTGCTTCACAATGTTGTAAATCAAAGAACTTACTGGGCCACTGGGAGCCTGCCAAAAAGCAAGCAGTAAGGCAGGCCAAACACATGTCTGTAGTTACAGTTTCAGCTGTGTGAGATCAGCTGCTAAATCCCTGGGTTAGGCTCTATTTGTTTTACTATGAAGGCAGTTTTTGCAGCAGTGAGTCTAGTATACTTTAGAGAGGTGATTTCTATATAAAAAGTCAGGACTGTCCCCAAACACACAATTTAATCCTATACCACTAACCTTATTTAGCCAAATCCAGACTTGGATCCCTTCCTAAGGGCTCACCATTGGGTTACTTCACCGTGAGACAAGCGCCATTAACTCTCCTAGTCTCCTTTGGTGTAAGCCTATTAACGCAAGCAGGGCTTGCCTGGGAAGCCAGCAGGCTCACAATGGTGGAGCTAAAAGGTGGGGCATGTGTCCCATGCTCAGCTTTTCTCTGGCAAAGCTGCCAGTGTCAAACCCAGGCAGTGAGCAGCAGCTGGTGTGTTGCCAAGTGAGCAGAGTGGGCAGAGGCTAGTGAGTCTGCTGCTGCCGAATGAAAACCACACAACCTTTTGCAGAATTAATGGAGCCCAGTGAAGGTCGTGTACACTGGAACACAGCTCATGTCGCTGGAACACCAGACCCATTGACAGAAACTCCAAGATAAAGAAATCCTGGCTTAGTGATCACAAGGTATAATACTTGTATAGCTTTACATAGTTCAGTAGCTAAAGACGAAATCTGGCAAATGGATTCAGCAAATTGGCTAAAATATAGCCCTATCCATTAATGACATGTAAAATAATATTAACCATTGGGGCTTGCTTTCCAGTGGGGAGCCATAGAGAATCTATGGTGAATGAATTCCATAAAAGTTTCAGAATGCAGCCCCATGCATATTAACACGTGTCTGCGTGTAGTGCCCAGAATGCATTCACCCACTAGTTAATTCTCTTAAACTCACGATTTCTGAAGTGATACCCCATCTTGCAGCGAAGGACTTTGTGCCTATGAGCATTCATCTACACTTAGGATAATTTATGCTTTGGGGCTGGCAAATGACTTTGAGGGCATCACTTGAAACATCAGGCATTTGTGAAAAATGGGGGGGAAAAAAAGACCTAACCTGATACTAAAAGGGAAAAAAGGAAAAAAAGGGACACGATTGCTGAAGAAAACTATTCAAAGATGAAAAGAGTCTTTTAAAGTTCAAACCTACAGAGGAGTTGAAAGAAGAATACAAGGATATAAGTACAAGAATCCTTATATCCTTCACGTAGATTTCCCAATTGTGAACATTTGTCACATGGCTTTACCTTCTCTCTCCATCTTTCTCTCTCTATATCTTTTTTTTTCTGAATCATTTGAAAGAAAGTTGTGGACATCACAACACTTCAGCAAGCATTTCTTAAGAATAAGAATGTT
>NW_007740941.1:19505-20415 GCF_000696425.1 Galeopterus variegatus | reverse complement strand
TTGAAAGAAAGTTGTGGACATCACAACACTTCAGCAAGCATTTCTTAAGAATAAGAATGTTCTTTATAACCATAATACCATTATTATATCTAGGAAATTAACATTAATTCAATAATATTTAATACATAGAGCTATAGTCTATACTGAAATTTCCTCAATTGTCCTTAAAATATCTTTCATAACTTTTGCTTTTTGATTCAGAATCTAATAAAGGTTCCCAAATTGCATTTGGTTATTTTATTTTTTAAAAACAGTTTTTAGTTGCTTTAACATTTTAACACTTTTTAAATGTTTTTTAATTTTTTTTCTGGGTGAAACTGGCCTTACATCTTGGAGTCTGGCATCCTAACTGTGGAACACATGGAGTCTTAGGTTGTATAGCTTTTCTCCTTGTGTTCATTCCCTGAGTATGATGGGTCCTTTGGAGGATGCCAGGAGATAAGGTGATGGAAACACTGCTTTATGGGTAAGGAAAGCTCCAGAATGGTAGGAGGCAAAAGTGGCGATCTCTTTTTGACCTGAGTTACTCAGTTCTCTTATTTCCTGCTCCCTTCTGTACTCTTTCATTTCTCATAACTTCCAGCAGAATATAGTGTGAATAAAAGATAATTAAGTTCCAGACTATGAGGCACTTAAGACAGGGACTTTGCTTGTATTTATTTATTTTTTCCTCTTACATTTCATAAAGACAAAAAGAGAAACAATAACACTGATGCAGTCCCCTTTGCCTGTAATCCTTTTTTCCCCTCAGTTTTTTACAAATGAGGAAATTAATAAAGCCTAGTTCAATATATAGCTCAGAACAATGCCTGGCAAGAGTAAGCCTTATATGAAGGTACTTCAAAAAGCTCGTGGAAAAATAGAATTAAAAGATAATACAAATCTTTCCATGAACTTTTTGAAGTACCCT
>NW_007740941.1:17351-18160 GCF_000696425.1 Galeopterus variegatus | reverse complement strand
CCTTCCCATTTATACCAAATAACTGACCTTCTCCGAGAGTTCTCTGAAGCAAGTCATGTTTGGCTTGAAGTTTTGTGATGAGATTACTGCCTTCCAAATATTCTCTGAGTTTCTGCAAAAGGCAAGATTAATTTTTAATTTTTAAAAATTATTCAATGTCAAGGAACTTCTCAGAGGAGATCTAAAATCCAGCCACTTTTATCTTCTTGATCCTGAAACCTTGCTACTACTCAAAGTGTGGTCTGCAGACCAGCAGCATTAGCCATTGCTTGGGAGCCTACTAGAGATGCTGACTCTCAGGCTCTTCCTCCCCAGACCTACTCAAATCAGACTGTCATTTTAACAAGCTCTCCTAGTGACGTGTATGTACATTAAAATTTAAAGGTACTGTTTAAGAGCAGTCCTTTACCTCCTAACTCCTAAACTAATTCCTAAACTCTACCCTAACTGACTGAATCAGGAACCCTGAGGGTAGGCAGGAGTCTGTATCTTAATAAAGAACCCCAGATGACTCTGATGTGACCCCAGAAGCAGCACTTGGGACCCCTCGGTCTGGGCTCTGTCAAGAGTGGCTTGGGAAGCAGTGGGCGCACCATGAAGTAGAACTGCTCGGTTTCCTGCTGGTTAGCTCTTCTCTTGGCGATGCTGGGCTTACTCAGGTAGGTCTCGGAGACGGTAGACTTCACAGACTCTGTGGAACGACTGTGTTGGAAGCATTCAGAAACATCATAGTCCTCGATGGTGACCATATCTTGTATCGTCTGCAAGGTGGCTTCCGTTGTTTTCTTAACCTGGGAAGAGAAATACAT
>NW_007740941.1:14466-15475 GCF_000696425.1 Galeopterus variegatus | reverse complement strand
TGTGTCCGGTTTAAGAAATATTTTCCTATCTCATGGCCATGAAGATACTGTTCTATGTTATCTTCTGGGAGCTTTTATGTTTTCTGTTTATCAAAGGTTTTATTCCACCTTTACTTATCCAAGTCTAATATAAATTGATAGGTTTATCCTTTCCCACACAATGTAAAAGCACTTAGAACACCTTAACTACATTTACCCCTTCTGATTTATATGCTATTTTTGGTAATGTATTATAATAGGACATATATGTAAATATTTATATATACTTAAATATAAGATATTATTAGTTATTATTCTATAGAGTCAGTATTTATTTAGCTTTATCCATATATTTATTACATTCTTTGANTTTCTGTGTATTGAGGATATCACTATACTTTCTTGTGGCTACTATGTTCCTGTTTGAGTGGGAACTTTGCTGTCAGCCTGTCACTATTTTGAACGAAATCTGCTTTCTTTCTGCAGCTGCTTTTAAAGTTTTCTATTCATCTTTGGCATTCTACAGTGTCATCATGATGTGTCTAGGTAAGGATTTTAAAAATATACTCAGCATGGAATTTTTTTCTATTTCTTGAATCTATGTATGTCTTTCATAAATTCTGGTAAGTTTTCAGCCTTTCTCTTTTCAACTATCGACCTTCTTTTCTATCATTTTTCTTCCTGAGAGTTCAACTAGTATACTAGACTTCACTGTGTCCTCTATATCTCTTATCCTTCTCTTCTGTATTTTCTATGCTTTTGTTTTTACATGCTGCATTTTGATTATTTCCTTCTAGTTTGTCTTCTACTTTGATAATTTGTTCTTCAGCTGTGTCTAATCTGATGTTAAAATCATACACTGATTTCTTAATTTTGGTTACTGCATTTAACAGTTCTGAAATTCCTATATGGTTCATTTTCAAATCTGTTATTTTACTGTTTATTACTCCCTGCTGAAATCCAAGCTTGGCTTTTATCTCCTTGAACACTGCTAAGTAGCTCTTTTACAGTTTGTTTCTGATAATCCCAA
>NW_007740941.1:12311-13006 GCF_000696425.1 Galeopterus variegatus | reverse complement strand
AATTAAAGTATTATTTCATGTAATATGTGATCTTATTTATGCATAACTAATAATTAAATCTTGAGGGTAGATACCTATTTAATCTATAGCTCCATAAGTTTTATATTCACATTAGAAAAATGAAAGCCTTTTACTTGTGTCTTTATATGATTGGAATATTATTAAATAAACAATATTATTTCTTTATTCAGAAATTTATTCTTTATTTACTCTTGACATTCACAGTTGTATAAGAAAACATGGGTGAGAGAGTGTACTGTGTTGTCTGAGGGGGTCAAGGAAGGCACCACCGAGAAGGTGAATTTTGAGCTACATGTTGAAGGATGAATAGGTGTTCACTGGAGAAAAGGGCATTTCAGGCAGAGGAAAGAGTGGGAAGAGAGACCCTGGCCTCTTTGGGCTATAATAAGGAGCTTTATATGAGACGTCGGAGGATATATCATATAGTGGAGCTGACCTGCCAATAAAGGCCCTTAAATACCACACTTAACTGAGGATCAATAGGAAGCCACTGATACCTACAAGAAATGGGAGTGACAGGTTGATTTACATTTTTAAAAAATCCCTGAGCTGATGAACAATGAAAGGGAAGGAGACAGAAAGCAGGAAACTTAGGAGACATTAATTCATTTGAGAGATGATGAGAACTTGATCTAAGGAAGTAACAGCAGGAATAAAAATGATGGGACACATTT
>NW_007740941.1:8216-10516 GCF_000696425.1 Galeopterus variegatus | reverse complement strand
ACAGAGGAGGCCCAAGGCTTGATAAGGAATTCATGAAAACCCAATTAATATATTGCACTGGAGGGGCTGCCCAGGTGGCCTGAACTCTGAGCTGCAGATCAGAATGAATGACGGGAGAGAGATGACTACTGTGGGCTTTTGTAGACTGGCTCTTTGCCTCCTTGTTCCCAGGGTGTTTAGATCATTGCAGAGAACAAGAAAGTCATGTTGGTCTTCCCAGCCCTCAAACACCCTGTATTAGTTTGCAAGGGCAAATCATTGTCTTACAGGTCTGGAGGCTCAAGAAGTCCGAGAATCAAGGTGTCAGTCTGCAGGGTTGGTTCCTTCGAAGGACTGTGAGGGAAAGATCTGTTCCAGGCCAATCTCAGTGGCTTGTTGATGGCCATCTTCTCTGTGTCTCTTCACATGTCTTCCCTCTATTTGTCTCTGTATCCAAATTTCCCCGTTTTTAAGAGGACACCAGTCATATTGGATTAGGGCCCACCCTAATGACCCCATTTTAATTTGATTACCTCTGTAAAGATCCTATCTTCAGATAAGGTCACATTATGAGTCACTGGGGGTTAGGACTTCAGTGTAAGAATTAGGGGGGNTGTGCCTTGCACCTTGCACCTGATGCAAGCCCATTCATCCTTTATGACTCATCATCTGCGGAGGTGGCCCTCCTCCCTTCCTTCTCCTGCCCACTTGACTACTTCCTCCTGTCTATCACTGACCTTGTATGTATTTCAATTACAGCACCGCACCATTTCGGATATGTCAAAAATTAGCAGAAAGGGACCATACACACAGGCACACACATCATGGATTAATGCCATAGTTAATTAATCAAGGGTACAGAAACTTACTGCCAGCACAGGCCACAGAAGGTGACAGTAGCAGCATAGCATCTGGCCAGGCCTTCCTCACTCCTTGCACCCTAACAAGGGGTGCAGATGCTAGTGACCCTGTCTGTGTTGGGTAAGGTGTTACCACATCTGGAAAAACAGCCCAATTTTTGCTGCCCCACAAGTTTGGTTGGGGGAGGGAGAATCACATCCCCATTCCAGTGGAATTCACACTAATAATCCATGTACTTGTACTTTAGAGGATGTTTACAAACACTGGGCTCTTCTGATTTTTGAACAAAATTCATTCTCAGCAATGATACAACTAAATCTAAGGGAGAAGCAGCATCATTGCCCAGGGCTCTCTAAGCAAAATCTCTGCCTTCAGCTGTGGTTCAGAAAATCTGTTTTCCGGAAGTCTGGCTCCAATTCTGATTTAATAACCCATGTGGGTGGACCTGATGTGGAGTGTGGTCCGAGGAGCGACATCCCAAATCTATTTCTCAGAAGCTCCTGCTACACTGATTAGAGCTCCACATTTCCATCTACAGAGGGAACAACTTCACGTCAGGGATAGCTTATTCATCATCTTTATGTCTCTAGCGACCACCACGGTTCCTGGAACACAGCAGATTATCAGAAAAAGTTCACCAAATGAATGAAGTTGAAGTGATCCTTTTTTCAAACTCATGGACGCCAACGAATGTTCCGCACACCCCAGCAATGTGTGGTTTCTCTGCTGAGACTCGTCCTGAGCTCTGCCATTGTGGTGGGGGGTGGGGAGGGGAGTGCTCTATCCCTTTTATCCCCTTTCTAGAAATTTTCCTCATTCCTCTTGGCATTCTTTTGGATCAAGGCCCTTGCTTCGGTGAGTTAAGGCTTACTTGAAACCAAAAAATATGAAAATGTGTATGCAGTGACAGAGTGATCCTGTTTTCAATTTTGGCCAAGATGATATCTCTTAAGGACTAAATGGCGTCATCTTTTACTTAAGCTTTTAGTGTTACCTCATCATAGAAAGCTGCAGCAAATTGGAGATACACTTAAATAAGTAAAAATGAAGTTAAAGGCCACAAAGAAGATCTGAAACAGCAATTATAATTGAGTGGTTATCAAGCTCCACATCTTAAACCAAGTCTTAAAAGAATTAGAGAATTCCTGGGGAGAGTTTGATCACTGATTTACATGACCTGGAATTCTACTGCGGTCATTAGTACTATAGGAAATTTGGGGGGAAAATGTGGTTTTTCTACCCTAGGTGAGGGGTATTATAAATATCTCTTACTTCCCTCAATTATCCATGTCATAAAAATTGTCTCAAATGTTTGCCTAAAATCTTGAGCATTATTGTTGAAAATATCCTGTTTAAGAAACATTTTTAGAACAGTCTGTGAAATACTCTTCAGCAAGCTGCTGGTGAAAGATTTTAAGTGGTGCTAGGAAAATTTATATGGGGCTATCGACTCATTAAAC
>NW_007740941.1:5329-7352 GCF_000696425.1 Galeopterus variegatus | reverse complement strand
TAATTTTTCTCTTTCTTTGGCTGTGTATGGATAACAGGAGGAAAAAAGAACTCTAAGAAAATGGAACTTTAATATCTGGGGAATTACTCCAGAGGCTAGCTCTGAAGGAAAGCAGCAACAGGAATGACCCCTACACAGAAATCCCTGTGACAAAGGGTACAAGCAAATTTAGAGAAAACAGAGAAGACTGTGTAACATTAGATTGGGAAGAATTTGGAAAAGATTTATAATGAGAAAGGTATAAATGATTATTTAAATGTAGTTTGCTTTTAAAGTGTTGCCTTTAAGAGTAATGTTTGTTAATGTTTCACTTCCAGGTTTGTACAGAGGCAGAGAATTATACATGTGTTTCTTTTCTTGTATATTTAGGTTTAATACCAATGTATCAATTTTCTGTCCTTGCTCCTATCAGTGGAAGATAGAGGCAAATTCCTAATTTATGGTAGAGAAAATTGCTACATGGGGACTCCAAATCAGCAATGATATCTATGTTGTTCCCAAGCAAATGACTAGATAGAGTCTATCTCTCATGCTAATTATGACTTATTCGACTCTGTACTTCCCACACCTAACAAAATATCTAAAATATAGAAGGTGCCCCCAAAATATTTATTGTACGGAAATGTATTACCACAGTAACAAAACTTAACTTGGCTCTCAAAGCTTCTTGTCACAATTTCAGCTTCACCATTGGTTCATCCCAAGGAGGGCGTGGGTGACAACCAAGCTGCTCTAATCTTCCAGGGTACCTCAATATATATTGGAACATCTTTTCCTCCCTCTATACCTAGGCAAATCTACTGATTGTCAAAAACCTAATTTAAATCTTACTTTCTTTCAGAATCCCACTTCACTACAGTGAATTTTGTTCTGTAGCTAAACCACTAGTCATCTTTACAAGAAACATTACGACAACCCAATTCAGTTGCTTCTACAGTTAATTTTTAGAAATTAACGCTCAAAAAGCACCGCCTGCCTCTACTGGTTTATAAGGACACTGTGCTCCACATTATGCCTAAAGGGGCATACATTAAGGCTCACAAACTCTAAGGCCTGCAGCAGCCAGACAGGTAACATAAATAGACTAGTCCAGTGTAAAAAAATTGGGAGTTGAATGACTACAGCAAAGGAGAAATCAAATGCCCCAGCTTTTCACTTCATGAGGCAATGTAGGGCCAGAGTTGCCAGACTTTTCTTTCTTTTTTTTTTTTTTTTTTACACGCTAACACTTCAGGAGCCAAATAAAACAGGTCTGTGGGCTGCTAGTTTTGACTTTGTATATAATACACTATTTTCCTAGAGTTCAGAGAATGTTTTCCAAATAACACAGCAGGAGGATACGAATGCAAAAAAAAAATGGAAGTCACTAGACATATAAACTGTAGATCTATTAGGACCCAGTAAACTGCATGAGGCAAGTATTTTGTGATGCCTAGTCAAAACCCTAAACTCTAAAACACTACCTTAATGAGAGCAACAGCTTTCCTTTGGAAAGGTCCATTTGTGGGACTTTACATAGAGACTGAAGTCTTAATCACATTGGTTGCATTTTACAAAAACATGTTTGAATAAGGGCTTTTTTGGAAGCCAGAAAGCTACAATGGGCTTTGACCAAATTATACTGGTCTAGACACATGGCACTCTTGGCTGAAAATATCCCAGCTGAAAACATCCCAGTGGGATCAAAATAAAGCGGGGTACTAAAGTGAACTATGATAATTCACTTTATCAATGTGAGTTATTTTTCTCTTTCCGNGGGTGATAAATCTACTGTAATTTAAGAGAGACTAGTTGTTTCATATGTGAGAAGGTTCTACTCATAGCATAGAAGTGACATGCTGATGAAAACTCTATTTTCCGGACGAAACATTGGAACACATGGTCTGAAAATGGGGTAAACTACTTAAAACCAATGCTGTCTTAAAAAAATATAAAAGGTACAGTTGCTCTACTTAATGTAATTAATTTTTCTCTTTCTTTGGCTGTGTATGGATAACAGGAGGAAAAAAGAACTCTAAGAAAA
>NW_007740941.1:4635-5206 GCF_000696425.1 Galeopterus variegatus | reverse complement strand
GGTGACTCTCAGCCAAATCACGTGATTCACTATGAATTTGAAGAGGCCACTTATGTTAGGCTTTGGTAGAATATTTTTTGACCATGATTTCAATTGTGGATAAGGTCAAAATTAGAGCACTATTAAAATTGCACGAGAAACAATTTCTTCCCATCTTCCTTGTCATAGAAGCACTCTCAGCTGTTGGTGCTCCTGGAAGAGAGTCTCCAAAACATCACAGAGGTTACTGTGCCCTGGCTGAACTAGCCATAGAAAAAGGGCAATAGACTCATTTTATTATTAGGTAATAGTAATAATAATAACAAATCATTAACATCCGACTGAAGCCACTTATCTTGTGATGGAATTTTATCATTCTATGTTTAACATATCCATAACTGAGAAATTAAAGTAGCAGCCATTTGGTTTTGGAAAGATAATGCTGGGTGAGATAAACCACTCATCTTGCTTGTCACAATTCATGTGCTATTGGCATGAAAACTACTTACACTTTCTAATCAAGTAATTTACTCTATCAGACAAAAATAAATTCATTTAGAAATATAGCAGGTACATATATGTATATACACAC
>NW_007740941.1:2273-2877 GCF_000696425.1 Galeopterus variegatus | reverse complement strand
AATAATAATGGGCAATGGATCTGAACAGACATTTCTCCAAAGAAGATATATGAATGGTCAACAGGCATATGAGAAGATGCTCAAAATCATTGGTCATCAGGGAAATGCAAATCAAAACCACAATGAGGTCCCACTTCACACTCATTAGGATATAATCAAAAGGACAGATAATAGCAAGAGCTGGAGAGAATGTGGAAAAATTAGGAACCCTCATATTTTGCTAGTTGGAATGTAAAATAGTGCAGCCACTTTGGAAAAGTTTGGCAGTTCCTCAAAAGATTAAACATAGAGTTACTATATGACTCAGCAAATCCACTCCTAAGTATATATCCAAAAGAAATGAAAACATATTTTCACAGAAAAACTTGTACACGAATATTTATAGCAGCATTATTCATAATAGCTAAGAAGCAGAAACAACCTGAATGTCCAACTAATGAATAGATAAACAAAATGTGATATAGCCATACAGTGGAATACTATTCAGCCATAAAAAGGAATGAAGTACTGATATATATTACAACATAGATGAACATTGAAGACATTATGCTAAGTGAAAGAAGCCAGTCACAAAAGACTCCATTTATATAAAACGTCCAGAGTA
>NW_007740941.1:0-659 GCF_000696425.1 Galeopterus variegatus | reverse complement strand
ATTAGTTATCAATTACTGATGGCAGAATTTTAAATTTGTACATAAAAGCAGTATAAATTGCTTAAAGAGGAAACAGGTGGTTTGAAAGGCACAAAACCAGGTCATCCCTATATTATTCTAATGAAGTTTAATCAATTCAATTTGATTCAGTTAAACTCACTAATTGGTCATTGATTGATTAGGTGCTAGGGAATGTGCTAGGCTCCAGGCATATGAAGACTGGAACACAGTAAAATATCTCCATCTTCAAGGAATTCAAACATAAGCTGTTCATTAGTTTGTTATTAAAATAGTAGCAGAGGGCATAAAGGAAGCAATCTTTTTACAAAGAATGTATCCAACAGGATGGGACCATCAGATCTGCTTTTATGAAGGTACACGTGCAATCACTGACCTGTCCTTAGAAATGTCTATTTATTTCTATCCTCCAATGTCAGAATTATTAAATTTGAGATTTTAATGTAAAGATATTTTAAAATCTTGCTATTCATAGTTTGGTCTGTGGGCCAGCAGCAACAGCATTCCCAGGAGCTTGTTAGAAATGCAGCATCTTGGGTCCCATTCCTGACCTACGAATTCAGAATCTGAAGTTTAAAAAGGTCCCACAGGTGATTCATACACATATTAAAAGTCTGAGAAGCCCTGCTTTAAAATAATCA
>NW_007740940.1:25171-27616 GCF_000696425.1 Galeopterus variegatus | reverse complement strand
AAAAAGTTGAATGATATTCCTGTTAAGTGATGAGCTCTGTAATACATCTAAATTGAAAATAATATAGAAATAAGTAGCTAATATAACAATTCCTTACAATGAGTGAATGTAACATTACATAGGTAGCCAAATTAAGAGTAAAATAATAAGAATGGTCTTTTATAAAATTAATTTTTGGTTACTGCATTTAACATTTTATTTAGCTACTGTGTAATTATCTTTTCATTCTGGGATGCTCTTCTGCACCTTCCTTTGTCTAAAGATTGTGTGGATTTCTGACACCAGTTATGTTTAGAAATATATTTTTCAACTTTTCTAAAGTTAACAATGGGGAAGGTCTTCATAAAATCAAAGATCAAATATGTTCTTGTAAGAAAAATGTATGTTAGAATACACAGTTGTGTTTTATGGCACGTGTTGACTCTTAAGCCAGGGTTGATAATAATATTATCTTTATTTTGTGTTAGAAGAAACTGGGATGTGGAATAGCCAGCTGTTCAAGATTTACATTGATAACCTGTGCAGATAAAATACTGCTGTCTTTGAGTATTGTTGTTTCTGCAGCAATAATTCAATTTAGCAGCTCTTATTGGTGGCTCATTAGATCATTATTTCTAAAACAGGATCAAAGAATGTATCTCAGAATTCTATGATTTTTTATGAAAGTAGTATTTTTCTCTTCAATTATAACCTAACAAAAAACAATATTATTAAATTCTGTGTGGCTGAAGAGCTACTTAGCTGTTTGAGGACTCATAATGTGCTTTCAAGGCCCATCTCATTTGTATTGACTGTTGCATTGGCTATTCTGAGCTAAATAGATTTTAAAAATAGGCCAGTTTTGTCTGTAAATAATGCACTATAAAAACAAAAAATTTCACAGAAATCCAAATAGTTATATTTGGTGGTAGAATTGAAGCTTAACAAGGTAATAAATGCCAGAGGGAGAAGAAAACAAACAAACAAAAAACCCTCTTCTCTTGAAGGCATTAATTTTTCTGTTGGAAATGGCATTCGTTATTAGTAGAAGGTATTAGAATCCAAGTTGATTATTTGAAAGTAAATGCAAATATATCAAGTGACATAAATGCTGATAGGGGAGTCAAGAATTCTTGAAAAGTCTAGATAATTGAAACAAAGAATAGGAGAGTTAGCAGAAAAAGGTAACATGAAGCAGATCGAGACAGACAGTGAATTTTCATGCTTTTTAAATATCACTATATGGTATTTCAGAAATTAGTATGCTTGTTTAATAGATAAATAGATAAATGTACTTCAGAAAAAAACTTTCTTTTCTGATAGTCACGCTGGGCATTTCAGTTAACATTACAGTGATTCAATAACTACAAAGTTAAAAACCCATATCGGAAGAGATGAAGTGTTATGCAACATAGGTGCAATTTCAAAGAGAATGGTGATACCCAGCTCTGGAATTGTTACTTGTTACCTTAATTCATTTTATGATAAGAGGCAGTAAAAGTTTTAGTTAACTTTTAGCAGATTTAATTTTCTTTGTTGATTGGTTCTTAGCTCTTTCCCTAATGGATAATGTACTGAGAAACTCCTATCCAGTTCCACAGGGTGATTGCGAATTTTATTAGATGGTAACATTCATGTGTAATGCTGAAAATTTTATAGAACTACGTACAATATTGTACTTACTCAGATAGGGAGATACTTACCCTTAGGAGTCTGGGCAAGAGCCATTGTTAAATAATTGTGAAAACTCACCTTTGCACAGTATGAAGTACTTACATAATTTTTTATTTTTATTTTTAAAAATATTTTATATTCTTTAAATTGTGTTTTGAATGAATATTTAACTTCAGATGCAGAAGGCTTTTTTGATCAAAAAAGTTGAATGATATTCCTGTTAAGTGATGAGCTCTGTAATACATCTAAATTGAAAATAATATAGAAATAAGTAGCTAATATAACAATTCCTTACAATGAGTGAATGTAACATTACATAGGTAGCCAAATTAAGAGTAAAATAATAAGAATGGTCTTTTATAAAATTAATTTTTGGTTACTGCATTTAACATTTTATTTAGCTACTGTGTAATTATCTTTTCATTCTGGGATGCTCTTCTGCACCTTCCTTTGTCTAAAGATTGTGTGGATTTCTGACACCAGTTATGTTTAGAAATATATTTTTCAACTTTTCTAAAGTTAACAATGGGGAAGGTCTTCATAAAATCAAAGATCAAGTATGTTCTTGTAAGAAAAATGTATGTTAGAATACACAGTTGTGTTTTATGGCACGTGTTGACTCTTAAGCCAGGGTTGATAATAATATTATCTTTATTTTGTGTTAGAAGAAACTGGGATGTGGAATAGCCAGCTGTTCAAGATTTACATTGATAACCTCTGCCGATAACACACTATTGTCTTTGAGTACCATGGTTTTGGGAGCAATAAACCAATGTAGCACCTCTTATTATT
>NW_007740940.1:19229-24619 GCF_000696425.1 Galeopterus variegatus | reverse complement strand
AGATAACAACTTTAAATGCACAAACATTTGACTCATAGATATTCCTGAAGGGGAGAAGAAAGGAAAAGTCATTGAGAACATTTTCAATAAAATAGTAGAAGAAAACTTCCTAGATATAGGCAGAGACAGGGACCTGCAGATTCAGGAGGCTCAAAGATCCCCAAACACATTCAATCCAAAAAGGTTCTCTCTGAGGAACGTTATAGTCAAACAGGTAAAAATCAAAGGTAAAGAGAAAATTCTAAAAACAGTAAGAAAAGAAGGTATAAGTCTCCTCTAAGGGAGACCCCATCAGACAAATAGCAGACTTCTCAACAGAAATTCTACACGTAAGAAAAGAATGGGATGGTATATTCAAAATACTGAAAGGGAAAAACAAAACAACAAAAAAAACCCCTACCAGCCAAGAATACCATATCCAGCAAGGCCATCCTTCAGAAATGAAGGAGAAATAATGTATTCCCAGAGAAACAAAAATTGTGACAGTTTATCACCACATAACCAGCATTACAAGAAATCCTCAAGTGAGTCCTGCCTCTGGAATCCAAAACCAAAAATCACCGCCATGAGCACACACACAGAAACAAAACCAATGGAATAAAAAATGCAAATGAGAAATACTAAGCAACTGTATCTTACCACCTCCATAAACCAACAGACTCTGAAGACAACCAATAAAAGGGAAAAACAGAAATAAACAAAAAGATTTAAAGCATCCAAGTGAAAAACAATAAAATGTCAGCAGTCAGACAGTATCTTTCATAACAACCTTAAATTTAAACAGATTAAATTTCCACTCAAAAGACAGTGACTGCATGACTGGATTAAAAAGCTAGACCTAACAAAATGCTGTCTACAAGAGACTCACTTCACCTGTAAAGACACAAACAGAATAAGAGTAAAGGGATGGCAAAAGACATACCACACAAATGGAAATCAGAAGGAAGAGGACTAGCTATTCTTATATTGGATAAAATAGGCTTTAAATGAGCAAACAAACAAAAAACTACAAAAAAGAGGTAAATAAAGGCCCTAAATAAAGATAAAGAGATTGTTTTTGTCTGTTTCTGTTGAATACAACAAAACACCTGGAATTGGGTAATTTAAAAAGAAAACAAAATTTATTGCTTTATATTTTCTGAGGCTGGAATATCCAGTGTTCAAGGAATACATCCGGTGGTGGTGACAGTGACCTAGGATTCTCAAATGGCAAGGTGGTGGAAGCAGAGAGAGCAGAGAGAGACAGACTCTCTCTGTCTTCCTTCAAATCCTACAGAACCATGCCCCTAACCACCTTTTATAATCCATTCACTGAGGTATGGTCCTAGAAACTATCACTTCTTCAAGTAATAAAATAGAATTTTCCATCCTCTTAAAAGTCAGAGTGTGGACCAAGTTTGTAATATGTAAAAATTGGGGAACACAATTCAAGCTTCAATGGGTTTTAAGGGGACATAATTCAATCCACTACAGGGATCTATCCAGCAAGAAGACACAACAATCATAAACATATACAAATCCAACAGTGGAGAACCCACATATATATATATCTAACACTCTTAGACCTAAGAAAAGAGATAGACCCAAATATGATAATAGTTCAAGACCTGAACACCCCTCTCTCAACTTTGGAAAGATCATATAAGCAACACCAATGGAAAAACACAGGGTTTAAGCCACACTTGACTATTTGGACTTCACAGATATCTACAGAACGTTTCATCCATTAACGACAGATTACACATTCTTCTCATCAGTACATGAAATATTCTCCAGGATAGACAATATTTTAGGTCACAAACCAAGTCTCAAAAATTTTTAAAAATTAGAATCATTTCAACTATCTTTATAGACCTCAACAGATTAAAAATAGAAGTCAATAACAGGTACAGCTCTAGAAAATATACAAACACATGGAAAATAAACAACATGCTGAGGAATGACATATAGGTCCTAGAGGAAATTAAATAGGAAATCAAAAAATTTCACAAAAAAAAAAATGAAAATAAACACACATTATACCAAAACCTGTGGGATGCTGCAAAAGCAGTAGTAAAAAGGAGGTTTATTGCCATGAACACTTACATAAAAGTAATAGAAATATTTCAAATAAACAACCTAAGGCTACACCACGAAGAATAGGAAAATAACAACCATCCAATACCAAAATTAGTATATGGAAAGAAATAAAATAAGAGCAGAACTGAGTGAAATAGACCCTGAAAAAACAATGCAAAATATCAATGAAAAAAAAGTTTTTTTTTTTTTTGAGAAGATAAACAAAATAGACAAACCATTAGCTAGGCAAAGTAAAAAATAAATAATTAAATAAATAAATAAATAAAGTTAAAGAAGACCTGAACAGCAAAACTTAGAAATGAAAAAGGAAACATTACAACTGATACCACAGAAATAGAAAGAATCATTAGAGACTATTATAAACAACTGTACACCAACAAATCTGTGAACTTGGAGGAAATTAATAAATTTCTGGATACATACAAACTACCAAGACTGAACAAAAAGGAAAATAGAAAACTTGAACAGACCAATAGCAAACAATGAGATGTAAGCATTAATCAGCAGTCTTGCAACAAAGAAAACCCTAGGACCGGATGGCTTTACTCCTGAATTCTACCAAACCTTAAAAGAGGAATTAATATGAGTTCTCTTCAAACTATTCCAGAAAACTGAAACAGAGGCTAGTCTCCCAAACTTCTCCTATGAGACCAGCATATGATGATACCAAACCAGATACAGATCCAACAAACTATAATCCACTATTTTTGATGAACATAAATGGAAAACCTCTCAATAAAATACTAGCTATCAGAAAACAGCAGCACATCAAAAAAATTATGCACCACGATCAATTGGGATTCATCCCAGAGATGCAAGGATGTTTCAACATACACAAATCAATAAATATGATGCACCATATCAACACAACCAAGGACAAAAACCACATGATTATCTCAATAGATGATGAAAGAGTATTTGACAAAATTCAACAACTCTTCATGGTAAAGTTCTCAGCAAATTAGGTGTAAAAGGGAAAGTATATCAAAAGAATAAAAGCAATATATGACGAACCCACAACCAGTATCATTCTGAATGGGGAAAAGTTGAAAGCTGTACCACTAAGAGTGGGAACAAGACAAGGATGCCCACTTTCAACACTCCTATTTAACATAGCATTGGAAGTACTAGCCAGAGCAATCAGAAAATAGAAAGAAATATAGGGCATCTGGATAGGAAAAGATGAAATCAAACTATCTCTCTCTTCAAAAGACCCAAACCTGTATAGAACTCATTTTTAAAAAGTCTTGGGCCGGCCCGGTGGCGCACTGCTACAGTGCGCCGCTTGGAAAGTGCGGCGGCGCTCCTGCCGAGGGTTCGGATCCCACATACAGACCGGTTCCCGCTCACTGGCTGAGCGAGGCGTGGGAGAAAAAAAAAAAAAAAAAAAAAAAAAAAAAAAAAAAGTCCTACACACAATAAAAAACCTAAGATAAATTTAACCAAGAAGTGAAAGATCTCCACAACGAGAACTACAAATCGCTGTTTAAAGAAATTAAAGAGGATACAAAAACATGGAAACAAATTCCACATTCTTGGATTAGAAGAATTAAAATTGTGAAAATGTCCACATTACCCAAACTTATCCACAGATCAATTCAATACACCTCAAAATGTCAATGAAATCCTTCACAGAAGTAGAAAAAACAATCCTAACATTCATGTACAACAACAAAAACCAGAGGCATAACACTACCTGACTTCAAATTATACTACAAAGCTACAGTAAGCAAAACAGAATAGTACTGCCATAAAAACAGAGACTTGGACAGGTAGAACAGAATAGAGAACCCAGAAATAACCCCCAAAACTTACAGCCAACTAATCTTTGACAAGGGCAGCAAGAATATATATTTAACTTTCACATATAAGGGAGGATATGAGGTATTTCTCTTTCTGTAGCACAGAAATTCTCTAAATTCATCCATGTTGCTGGGAATAACAGTATTTCATTCTTTTATAGCAGAGTAGTATTCCATTGTATAAATATACCATATTTTCCTTACCTGGTCATCCAACAATTGGCATTTACTTTGGTTCCAACTCATGGCTACTGTAAATAGAGCTGCAATAAACATGGCAGTACAGGTGTCCCTTTGACATGATGTTCATTCCTTTAGGTATAAACCCAGCTGTGGGATTGCTGGGTCATATGGCAGTTCTATCTGTAGTTGTCTCCACCATTTTACAGTCCCACCAACAGTGGAGGAGGGTTCTCCTTTGTCTGCATCCTTGTCAGCATTTTTTATTCTCTTTTTGATAATAGCCAGTCTAACTAGAGTAAGGTGATATCTCAGTGTAGTTTTGATTTGTATTTCTTGGATTCTGAGCCTATTAAGCTCCTTTGCCCTTTTTTTTAATCAGGGCACTTGTTTTCTTTCTGTTAAGTTGTTTGAGTTCCTTGTATATTCTGGATATTAATCCTTTTATGGATGCATAGTTTGAAGATATTTTCTCCCACTCAGTAGGTTGTATTTTTGCTCTGTTAGTGGTTTCTTTTGCGGTGCAGAAACTTTTTAGTTTGATATAATCTCATTTTCTTTATTTTTTCCTTTTGTTGACTGTGCTTTTGGGATAATATTCATAAAGTTTTTGCCTATTCCTACTTCCTCTAGTGTTTCTACTTTTAGGAGATTTACAGATTCAGGATATATTTAAGTTTTATTCTATTTTGAGTTGATTTTGGTATATGGTGAGAGGTAAGGGTATGGGTCCAGTTTCATTCTACATATGGATGTCCAGTTTTCCTGGCAGCATTTATTGAAGAGGCAGTCTTTCCCCAATGTACATTCTTGTTGCCTTTGTCAAATATCAGTTAGCTGTAGATATATGGGTTTATTTTGGGGTTCTCTATTGTATTCCATTGATCTATGTGTCTCTACTTATGTCTTTGCCATGATGTTTTGGCTACAATAGCTTTGTAGTATAATTTGAAGTTGGATAGTATTATGTCTCTGGCTTTTTAAAAATGTTTTGCTCAGGATTTCTATGGCTATTTGTGGTCTTTTGCTGTTCCATATGAATATAAGTATTTTTTTTTCATTTCTGTGATAAATGTCATTGATATTATGATGGGGATTGCAATGAATCTGTACTTAGCTTTGAGTAATATGAATACTTCCACAATGTTAATTCTTCTTATCCATGGGTGTGAAATGTCTTTCCTACTTTTCGTGCCCTCTTTAATTTCTTTCAACAGTGACATATAATTCTCATTGTAGAGGTCTTTCACATTCTTTGTTAACTTTATTCCTAGGTATTTTATTTTTTGAGTGACTATTCAAAATGAGCTAGTTTTCTTAATTTTTTTT
>NW_007740940.1:16803-18003 GCF_000696425.1 Galeopterus variegatus | reverse complement strand
CTTTGTCTGGTTATGATATCAGGGTGATGTTTGACTCCTAGAATGAGTTTTAGAGAATCGTCTCTGTTTCAATTTTTTGGAATAATTTGAAGAGAACTGGTATTAATTCCTGTTCAAAAAATGGGAGAATTCAGTAGTAAACCCATCAGGTTGTGGGCTCTTCTTTGTTGGCATTTACTTATTAATGCTTCAATCTCCTTTGTTGTTATCAGTCTTCTCATGTTTTCTATGTCTACTTGGTTCAATCATGTTACTTTGTATGTGACCAGAAATTTGTCTGCTTCTTCCAGATTTTCAAATTTGTTAGTGCAAAGTTGCTTATATTAGCATCTAATGATTCTTTGTATTTCTGTGGTGTCAGTTGTAATATCTCCTTTTTCATTTCTAATTTTTGTTATTTGTGTCTACACTCTTCTGTTTTTAGTTAGCCTAGCAACTGTTTTGTCTGTTTTGTTTATCTTCTCAAAATCCAACTTTTTTGTCTTATTGATCTTTTATTTGCTTTTTGTGTTTCTGCTTCATTTGATTCTGCTCTGATCTTAATTATTTCTTTCCATCTACCAACTTTGGGTATGGTTTGTTCTTATTTTTCTAGTTTTTGGAGGTGTAGTATCAGGTTGTTTATTTGCAATCCTTCTGTTCTTTTGATGTAAGCATAGATTGTGAGAAACTTCCCTCTTAGTGTTGCTTTAGCAGTATCCCACATTTTTTGGTATGATGTGTCTTTATTTTCATTAGTTCCAAGACAATTTTTTATTTCTTGTTTAGTGTCCTACCAGACCCATATTTCATTCAGGAGAATGTTGTTTAATTTTCACATATTTGAATAGTTTCCAGAGTTTCTTTTGTTTGTTTTAATCTCTTGTTTTCTGAAATAAAAATATGTGAGATAATTTCAATTTTTTAAATTTTTTGAACCTGCTTTGTGACCTAAGATGTATTCTCTCCTGGAGAATGTTCCATGTGGTGATGAGAAGAATGTACATTCTGTGGCTGTTGGATGAAATATTCTGTAGTAGTCTGCTGAATCCAATTGGCACTGTTATTTAAATCTTGTGTTTCTCTGTTGATTTTTTGCCTAGGTGAACTGTCCAACGCTGAGAGAGGTGTGTTCAGGTCCCCAGCTGTTATGGTCTTTCGGCATATCTCTGTCTTTAAGTCTAATAGTGTTTGCTTTATATACGTGTGTGCTTTAATGTT
>NW_007740940.1:15108-15675 GCF_000696425.1 Galeopterus variegatus | reverse complement strand
AGATTTTCTTCATTTTTTAAAATTCTTTTTTTGTCTGCCTGGATTACTTAGAAAAGACTGTCATCTAGATAAGAAATTCTTTCTTCTGCTTATTGTAGCCAGCTGTTTAAGATCATAGTTGTGTTTTTGATGTCATTGAATGAATCTTTCAGCTCTATTCTTTTTTATGGCATGGATCTCCTTTTAGTTTTCCTCCTTCAGGTCCTGGATACTTTTCCTCATTTTGTTGTGCTGTGTAACGGAGTCTTGTTGTTTAGTTTCCCTAAGATTGTTGCTTGAAATTCTTTTTCAGTCATTTCAAGGACTTCTTGCACTATAGGGTCTGAGAATTATTATATTCCTTTGTTGTCATCATATTTTCTTCCTTTTTCATATTTCTATTATCTCTATGTTGGTTTGTAGTCTTCTGGCAGAGCAGTTGCTTTTTCTAGTACTCTGGAGGGGCTTTGAGGAGAGAGAGTTCCTCTCGTAGATGTGTTTTAGTATTGGTTCCAGGTAGATACAGCAGTGTAGTCTCTGTGTAGGTACTTTGGCTGAATTCAGAGTTGGACTAGCGTGAGAGTGCTT
>NW_007740940.1:12450-13565 GCF_000696425.1 Galeopterus variegatus | reverse complement strand
TTTTTTTTTTTTTGATATAGCTAAATTTCAGCAATGATATGGTATAAGCCTGGTGTAGAAGCTCAGGAGTTATGTGTGTACCTATGTGTATTACGATTTATTTAATGTGTTTTATTAAACTTATCACTTATTTAGTCACCCAGACATTGTTGCCCAAACTATAAATGTGCTATAAAACCAGCTACCTGACAGAGATATTTGGGATTTTGCACATGCTTGGCACATGGTAAGCATTAGAGAAAGTGATAACAACAATAATTTGCTCTAATAATATGTCATGGGTATAGTAGGGTTTTTTATTTTGTAGCTACTGACCTTTTCACACAGTTTAATGTATTCTCAGCAACACAAAATAAATCATAGTTGAAGGGGTTGGTGGACAGCATTATTTCTCACTCTCGATTCACTTAGAATTAACTGGAAGATCAAATATGTGATCCGCAAATTCTCCAATACAAATTCTGAAAAATAAACGTAGAGGGAATATACACTACTGTAGTTGTCCTCTTTTTGTTTATGTCAGCCAATGATAGATGGATATGACTAGATATTCTGCTTTTATAAATTTTTAGAGATCAATTTATTTGATCCTAGGTTGTTCTTGAAACACGTTGGCATTTGTCACATTGTGGGTCTCTTTCTGTTATGGTGTCTTCACAGCATGTGTATTTTTGGAATCCCTGTTCTGAAGTAAAACATAAACAAACTATCATCTAAGACATATAGTGCTTTACATAAACAACGTAAATCTCTTGTGCTCTTCCATAAATATCTCTTTGTGACTGGATCTTGAGATTTCCTAGTGCAAAATTTACTTTTGGTAATTGATGCCCCTCAGCTAATATCATTAATCAAATGAGTTCATCAGAGAAAATATAAAACGTCAATTGACATTTTTCTCTAACTTGTAGATGGAAAGCAGATTTTAACAAGGGGAAATGCTAGATTGTTTTAAGATTTTCAAGGGAATTTCACTTCCTCCCTTCCTGTTCAGTTTGCCTGCCGTCTCCAATCCTAATCCCCTGACCCCAATAGCTTTTCTTCTGAGAATGGAAAAAAAAAAATGTCTATTTCAATAATGTATTATTTCAGTTTATAGAATGTTTCCAGCAATG
>NW_007740940.1:5735-9195 GCF_000696425.1 Galeopterus variegatus | reverse complement strand
TTCAGTGAACTATAAACAAATCACTTCTGTATTCTCCTACTGATACAACTTTTGAACGAGGCGTTTTGTTTTGCAAACACTTATAAAGTGCTGCCACTGGAACTATATAAAGGCTGAACATCCCAGGGAAGAATGTAATTTCAGTAAGGTTGAAATAGGTATGGGGCTTGGGGAGGGGGCAATGATCAAAATAAAACATTGTATTCCAACAAGAGAGACAAGACAAAAGAGTACTATTTGCTACCTATAAATAGTAAAATAAATAGCAACTAATACTGTGAAAAGGGAGAAGGTGGGATGTAGAAGATAAAATGGATGCACATTTCTTTTATTGGAAGTTATTTATTTTTGAGGGTGGGGGTGCAATGTAAGAGATTTGTGCAGGTCAAGAACAGAAAGAACAGAGAAACGTAACAAATGAAAGAGAATATAACCAACCACCTCCCCACATTCCGTAAATATTAACCTAGCAAATGTCCCAGGCTCTCTTTGGCCTAATGGAGGAATATTTCATCCTAAATTCAGCAACAAAGTTCTTGAGCTCCTATAATGTTATGAGTATTTTCTTGTGGGTTATTTTCAAAGAAAATACACAAACCCTCTGATTGTGAAAAAAGAAATTCTACATCATATGGTTATTAATCAAGTTTTGAAAATATTAGTTACCTAAAGCCATCAATTTCACTGTGATAAAACAGAGATTTTGTCTGTTTCTCTTGCCTCTTCTTCCATTATTCATAACAAGGTTGAGGGATGCAGAGTTAATATAAAAATGACAATTGGTTTCCTTTTTTTATTTATTAATAGACATATTTTTTACATTCTAAAATGTTATAGGGCATTTGTGGGGGAGGGGAAGAGGGGAAGACAAAGTGAAATAGGGTGGGAAGAGGGGAAAGAAAGGGGGACGTGATTGAGGCCCACGGCACTCCCCTCATTCTGGAAAGGGAGACCAGGGGACTTCCAGCGGTGGCTCATTTTCTGCTGGGCTGGATGCAGATGTCAGGGGGATGTAGCTGAAGCCATTGGACCCCCGCCATCTCAGCTCAGGAGCCCAGGGTGTTTCTGGTGGTTGCTCAGTGGTCATCTCTGGACTTAGTGCAGATGCTGTGCGGGCATGGCTGAGGCCCTCCGTCCCCCATGGTCCACAATGGGATGGTTGTGGGTGTGGGGGGTAGTGCTGAGGTCCTTTTCATTTAATGAACTTAAATACAGTTTACTAAAAATATAAACTATTCATTAGTATTAGAGATTTTAATATGTGCTTGATGAACAATAACAGCACTAAAACTCAACAAAAAATAATAAAAAGAAAGGAAAAATGAATATATAAAGCTTTCTTTTATTATCCATAAGGGTAATTTTACTGGCTAGTACAAATCCTTTCCTCTGACTCTCCTTTATCCACCAAGAACCAAATTGCTTGTTAAGTCAGCTGACGATTTGCAGAAATGTCACTTACTAAGCATCTTTCTGCAATGCTGTTACATTATGAGGTCTTTTGCACCCAGTGGTAAGTTTTTGAATTGAGGTCTGTGATTTTGTACTGAGAGTTCTATTCCAACCTCACTAAGAAAAAGCATTAGACTAGAAAGAAGGTGACACACTACTTTATTTAGATTTCTGACCTAGGACAGCTGGATTAATTTATGGACAAAGGTTGAAACAAACCATAATAGATGGTTGAAACAAACCATATGATTTTAGCCAGGATGAAATAAGTATGAGAGGGAAGAAAAGGAGCCCAGGGGACCACCGGTGGCCTGGTTGTCGTTGCTGGCCTGGTTGTGGACCATCAAGTTGGGTGTGGCTGAAGCCCATGGTAATCCTTGCTACCTGGTATGGGAGCTCAGGCGACTTCTGGACATTCTAGGTTTTATAGGTGTTCTTCAGTGGTGTTAGACCTTTGCTGGTTAATATAAAACATTGTCTCTGGTCTGTGGGTATTTTGGTTTTTTCTTTCAGTTCTGTGTTGGATTATTCACTGTTACCACCACTTAAAGTCTACATTGGAACTAATTTGTTGCCCTTTGCTTACTTCTAAAATGGGGGAACTTCCTGTGAGAACCAGCACTTGAGCCCTGTGGTTGAGCTAAATTGCTGCTTTGCTGCTGATTCTTGGGGAAGCCTTTTGTGCACCTCAGGTTTTAATTGTTGACCTTGTGTGTACTTCCTAGACACAGACCTTATACCTTTCACAAAAATTAACTCAAGAGAGATCATAAACTCAAATGTAAAATGCAAACTATAAAACTCCTAAATACTAACTTAGAAAATCTAGGTGGCTTTGGGTTTAATAATGTTTTTTTTTAGATAAAACACCAAAAGAAGGATGCATGAAAATAGACCATAAGTTGTACTTTATTAAAATTAAAACCTCTGCTCTGCAAAGGACACTGTTAAGAGAATAAAAAAGCAAGCCACAAATTGGAAGAAAAGCTTCCCAAAACATGTTTCTGATAATAACCTTTTATCCAAAATATACAAAACACACTTAAAACTCAATAATAAGTAAATGAACAATTCAATTGAAACATGGGACAAAAGTCTGAACAGACACCTCACCAAAGAAGACATAGAGATGGTAAATAAGCATACGAAAAGATGCTCAACATCACATGTTATTAATGAATTGCAAATTAAAAAGCACTGCAATATTATATATATATATATTTGAATGGCACTGGCTGAGCGAGGTGCGGGGGCAACACCGAGGGTTGCGATCCTGTTGCTGGTCCTGGTCTGGTACAGGCGCAACACTGAGGGTTGCAATCCGTTGCCAGTCACGAAAAAAGACAAAAAAGGGGAAAAAAAAATAAACCATAAGTTGTACTTTATTAAAATTAAAACCTCTGCTCTGCAAAGGAAACTGTTAAGAGAATAAAAAAGCAAGCCACAAATTGGAAGAAAAGCTTCCCCAAACATATTTCTGATAAGAACCTTTTATCCAAAATATACAAAAAACACTTAAAACTCAATAATAAGTAAATGAACAATTCAATTGATACATGGGACAAAAGTCTGAACAGACACCTCACCAAAGAAGACATAGAGATGGCAAATAAGCATACGAAAAGATGCTCAACATCACGTTATTAATGAATTGCAAATTAAAAAGCACTGCAATATTATATATATATATATATTTGAATGGCTAAACTGCAAAAACACTGACAACAGCAAATATTGGCAAGGATCTGGAGCAACAATAACTCTCATTCCTGCTGGTGGAAATGCAAAATCGTACAGTCACTTTGGAAGACAGTTCTATAGTTTCTTATAAAATGAAACATACTCTTACCATACAAACAGCAATTGTGCTCCTTGTTATTTATCCAGATATACTGAAAACTTAGTCAGTACTGTAGCTTTATTCAGAATTGCCCTAATTTGGAAGCAGCCAAGATGTTATTCAAAAGAGGAATTAATTAATAAGTAAACTTTGGTACATCCACACAAT
>NW_007740940.1:0-799 GCF_000696425.1 Galeopterus variegatus | reverse complement strand
TTTCAACCTTACTGAAATTACATTCTTCCCTGGGATGTTCAGCCTCTATATAAGTGAAAACCTGTCATTTGTAGATTTCATTAGTTTAGCCACACCTACAGTCATTCGCTTCAATCTTTGTTATTTGTTCAATCCCTCCATCCTTAGAAAACGGAATAAAACTTTGTATCACCTACTTTCCAGTCTGATGTTTTTCTTACTGAGGTTTGAATACCAGCTCTCAAAAATTGCAGACGTCATTTAAAAAACTTACCACTGGCTGTGAAGGACATGATGGTGTAACAACATTGCAGAAAGACCTTTAGAAAGAAGAACCTTCCCTTCTAGCTACTGTCCTCAGGGATCACTACTGAGTGGAAGTAAAAGAGCCAGAGCAGAGATGATAAAGGATAACAGACATGAGAGGACCAGAAGCATTTTCCTCTGCTCTATTGTTCTTTGTGTACCCATTTCCAATCGTTCTGGGAAGGACTCCATTACCTAGAATAGAAAGTATCAGGTCAGATTAACTTGATCCTGATTTTAGCAATAGCATCTTCCTTGTCTTGAAATGTCAGCCAGGCTAAGGTTTATGCGTACCTTTCTGGTCATACAGCGATGATCCTTATCAGGAGGAGGAGCACTAGGCTTCAGGAAGCACAGCCGTAGAAATCAGGAGAGCTGATATTGAGCTCTGGCTTTGCCAATAAGAACATCTGTGTTCTTATTTCCTTATTTCACTTATTTTCTGGATGTCATATTTTTCTTCTTCCACATCATAGGTTCAAAGAGAGATGGAAAAGAAAAGCAATAGTGCAGT
>NW_007740939.1:27395-27617 GCF_000696425.1 Galeopterus variegatus | reverse complement strand
TCCTTCCCTGGAGGGGCAAGGCTTCCTCCTCCTTGGACTTAACACACATTGAGAGCAGAGTTTGAACACTGTAAACACAGGTGCACAGAGGGGTCTGCCTGCCGGGCCCCACCCACACCACCCAGAACCACAGGCCACTCTGCAAAGCAGGCGTGTGGCTGTGTGGTCCACAGGGTCTGCCACAGTGTTCATCACCTGGACCATCTGTAGAAGTGACAGCTC
>NW_007740939.1:21402-23306 GCF_000696425.1 Galeopterus variegatus | reverse complement strand
AGTGTAATTAGGAGTCTTCAAGCCCAAGTCACCAAAACAACACGAATTACAATTACGTTGGTCTCTTGGATCTTGGAAAATTAAAATGATAGAAACAAGAAAACGTGAATTCTTGCTGCACCAGCAGCACGATCCTGGGGCTCTCTGCCCTTACTGCCAGCGGCACAGCCCTCTTGTTCCTGGGGGGCGGCCGCCTCGGGGAAGGGCCTCTCACTCGGGCCCAGGCCTGGCACTGAGGAAGGCACAGTCCTGGTGGCACCGCCCAATGCAGGCGCCTCTGCGAGCCACGGGCGCTGTTCACTGTGCAGGGGCAGGTGCAGTGACTTCCTGAGCCCCAGCACCCACCCTGCAAGGCTCCCTAGTGTTTATGGAAACTCTTATGAACTAACTCATCCATTCCTCACCAAAATTCAATGAAGTAAGTGTTTCCACTTTACAAACGGGGTTCAAGGTCTGCTCGAGACCCATCCCGCTGACGGGCAGCAACTGCAGGACCTGGCCCAGAGCTCCCCGTGGGGCACGGCGAGGCATGTGACTGTGGTTTACTGCTGCTGGTGGCCCTCCTCCCTGGCCCTTTCCCCAGAGGTCAGTCTCGGCCCGGGGCTGTCCTGATGCTCCACGGTCCAGGGATCCACACACTTGACTTTGGTGGTATCATCTTATAAATTCTGTATTACGTAAGCTGCACTGTATTATATACACTGTATGGGGAGCCTCACGTGTACTGGGAAACCTGCATTGTGTTGTGTTGTGTGTGGTACTGTAGGGCCCTGTTCTGTGCTGTGCTGTACTGCACCATATTGTATCATCCTGTCCTGTACTGCCTGTGCTGTGCTGTATTGCATGTGCCGTGTTGTGTTCTATATCATATTACACTGTACCGTACAGCACTGTGCTGTGTTGTACTATGTCATGCTGCACTGTGCTGCGTTGCGCTGCCTCGTGCTGTTGTGCTGTGTTGTACTGTACTGTGCTGTGCTGTGTCGTGCTGTGTTGTGCTTCACTGCACTGTTCTGTCACGCTGTGTTGTGCAGCACTGTGCTGTGTTGTGCAGCACTGTGCTGTGTTGTGCTGCACTGTGCTGTGTCGTGTGTGCTGTGCTGCACTGTACCGTAACGTGCTGTGTTGTGTTGCACTGTGCTGTGTTGTGCTGCACTGTGCTGTGTCAGGTGTGTCGTGCTGCACTGTGCTGTGTCAGGTGTGTTGAGCTGCACTGTGTCCTGCTGTGTCGTGCTGTGAGATGCACCTGCTCTACTTGTCCACCCGTCCTTAACTGGCATCTGAATATCTGCAGCTTTTGGTTGCTGTAACACTGCTTCACGAGCTCTCCCCGTCTGTCTCCTTGTGCCCGCACGTGCAGCTTTCTGTCAGGAGAATCTCGTGGATAACTGGGTTGTGACCATCCACTGGGCTTGACGGGGGGGCGCTGGCAGACATGGATACATTGGGACCCAGCGCACTCTGTAGTCTCTCCTGTAAGTCCTTACGAGACTGTCAAGCATGTGGGGAAAGCTCATGGGCGGTTCCCTTCCCCAGGTGCATCCCTTTGACGACACATCCCTGAAACAAGAGATTCTGAGGAGCTTCACCAGGGACCTGGGGAAGGGGACCTTTTGACTTGGGCTTTTCTGCTCATTGTTTCACATAATTTATTATTTTAAAAGTAAGCTGTTTGGAATGACAACTTTGCTAGTGTCATCAAAACATGAACCATGAACCCATCTTCCAGGAAACTCAGTTAAAATTTCTTCTTAGGAATCCACAGACTTGTGCATGGTGAGAAACACGTCTGGCATGCCCATGGGGATCCTCATTCCCCATTAGCCCTGGATACCTTGTGTCTGCAGAAAGCTTCTCACACAACCTGAGGGCATTTACAGGGTGAACGGTGGCAGACAGGGGGT
>NW_007740939.1:18397-20402 GCF_000696425.1 Galeopterus variegatus | reverse complement strand
TGTGTTCACAGCCCCCAGGGCCCTGGGCTGGGAGGCACTGGGGGAGCCACACCAAAGCACGAGATGTGGACAAGAAAGCTCCAGACTTGCTACAGACCCTCACAGGATTACGGCACCCGAAGGGATTCACTATTATAATGACAGTTTTCTCAGAATTTAGCCCATTTTCTGTTGGGTTAAAAGGCACAGCTTTTAAAGCAATATAGAGGACAATGTAAGACTGACTGGCTGCCTGCTTTCATGATAGAATTCATTTTTAAAATGTCAGTGCCAGTAAATATAAAATGAAGTTGAAAGACCAGTTTTAGCCCAGTCTCTAGGACACCCAGCCCCATTCAGAGGTCTCTTTCTAGTACTTGTGTGTGTGTGTGTGTGGCTGCAGACCTGCACATTTACATGCAGGAACCAAATGCACACGCACGGACATGTGAGGAAATTGTGTTAATTTGGCATGTGTTTTGGACTCCACAGCCTGTCCGCAGTCTGGCCAGCACACTCCAACATCCAGTCTGGCCAGGTATTCATCTGCCAGCCCCTCTGCTGCACACTTAGCCTCTTCCAGCGCCCCAATGTCACACGCATCACTGACAAAAACACCAACTGTACACACGTTTTGGAAACCCAATGTCACACGCATCACTGACAAAAACACCAACTGTACACACGTTTCGGAAACTGTTCATTTCTGCAGAATTAATTGCTAGAACGGAATTTGGCCTGGAAGAGGAGGCACAGTTTCAGGGATCATTTGAAATTTTTTAAGTAATTTGCATTCTAAAGTATAATCTTTATTGCTTTAAGTGAAATAAATTTTACAAATTATAATGTTTTCCTATATAAACCTACTGTATGTGATTCAAACTAGTCATAATACTGCTGAGTTTTCAATTTTTAAAAAAGCAGTAATTTTTTCCTTCAATTGGCAAATTCCTACCTTTACATTTTGGCTTACGGGTGGATTCTTAACCGCTTCTTTCAGTGGATAGGAAGAAGCAAAATTAAAAGCTGGGGGGAGAAGGAAAGAGCGGGGACTAACCTAGCCCACCCTGTCTGAGCTGTGCACGGCCACAGCAGCCCCTGACCCACGGTTGTGCTCACGGCAGCTCCCACCTGTCCTCAGCCTGGGGGTAGGAGTTCACACGGCAGAAACTGGAAGTTTCTCTCCATCCAGAGCTGATAAGCCGAGGCAGCACCACCCAAGCCTCAGAGGACCTGCATTGGGTGTGGTGTCTGTGCCAGAGTCTCTCTGTGTGACCGGGAGATTCACCCCAAGGGGGAATCGGAAAGGAAGGAGGATCAGTCACGTGGCCAGTTCCCAGGAACGTGCACTTTACCCAGAGCGTGTGGAGGACAGTGTCGAAATGGCCAGGTGGGGCAGAGCCCTCCAGCTCTCAGAACACCACGGCCTCCACAGGGGTGCAGACTCACGGGGCGGGTAAAGGCCCGTGCTTCTGGAAAAGCCCTCCTGTTTCAGAAACAGTAGACACATCACCCTCGTGGAGGCCTCTCAAGGGAAGCCACATGCGGGGAGTGGGCGTGCACACCAGGAGGACCCTGGTGAGGAGAGGAAGCAGCTGTGAGTTTGTGTAAATTTATGTTACAAAAAGAAAAATGAACAAAATAGCCCGACTGCTCCAGCCAGAAGACTTTGTTTCTTTTTGACTAAAGTGCAGTCAAATTCTGCAGTGACATTACCAGCAGTGCTGCTCCCCGGTTGCAGGATGGAGGGCGGAGTCCAGGTCTGAGCAGCTGAGGGCGCCTCAGCTCCTCCAAACCCACAGCCCTGCACCCCATGGCCATCCAGGGCACCCCATCACCCCCTGAACCTTCTGTCTTGTCCTGGTTTCCTGTTTTCCCATTTTTCTGGGCCCCTCTTGGCCACCTGTGCCACCCCTCCCCACCTGCTTCCTCTGTGTGGGATTCATGGGCTCCCTCTCTCAGGTCACTTCTTCCTGTCCCTTCCCTGCCCACACTCCCTGCATCCTCAAAGGTCCCCTTTAAGCAC
>NW_007740939.1:7833-17193 GCF_000696425.1 Galeopterus variegatus | reverse complement strand
CACCAAGGCCCCGTGGGCTGGTGGACATGTGCAGGGCGCCCCAGGGCCTTGCTCTGCTCTGCCATGTGTTCTGGCCAAAGTCCTTGAAACAAATCAGAGCAGTCAGGAAAGCCCAGAGAAGTTAAAGTTCGATGTTCTCTGCCAGAACCACAGAGCAGTGCAATTCTGCGGCTAGTCGTGTCCCTAGCCCGCAACTCCTTCCTCTTACTAACTCCTTCCTCTTACCATGTCACTGGTGAAGAAAATAGGCCCGAGGCAGCCACAGTGCAGGTAGAGCCAGTCACAGGGCTCCTGGCCTGATGCTGCCACCTGGTGACATCTCGAGTGCACTTCCTAATGTGGGACAGAGGCACAGGACACACCAACCAGGGAGTAGCCTGAGCAGAGACTGAGGCCATCCTCCTCTGTGTCTCCCCAAGGTCCTGTGAGGTCATCTCGGGCCCTGCTGGGCAGGGACAGAGAAGGCAATGGCCTTTGTGTGGTCTGTCCTTGGCCCTTTCTGCATCTGGAGAGTGCTCGGTGGTGCCCAGGTGGCATCTTCCCTGAGCTTCCTCTGCTTAAATACGATACAGGAATTAGAAATACTGCAATCATGCTTTCCAATATAAAGTGACCCTGGACATGTCAGTGATAGCACGTCTGTATGAATCCAATTTACAAATTAATTAGTGTCCCTGCTAATTAAATAAAATGTCTTTTATTTTAACTAAATAAAATTTTGGAGACAATACCCCAATTGTTCCATTTTTGAATTTAGGCTAGAGTACTGTTGTACTACTGGAATATTGATATATAAAAGGAAAAAAAATCTCATTTCTCAAATAGAATATTTTAGAGTTTTCAATAAAATTTAAATAAGTTACATGATTTTTCAGTGTCGTACAGGAACTTTAAAGATAGTCCTGCAGAGATCAAAGTGTCAAAAATCCTGTGATCTCGTAGGAAGAAACCATTCATTTCTTAGTAGATGCTAATGATACAAGAAATTTAAATGGGTTTTCCCAAGACAGAAATCACATTCTTTATACATTTTCATCCATCTAATGTGAGGTTTTGCTGTGTTATTTTTTGCATGTGTCTGCCTTGATTGAAGGCACATTTCTGCCCCACTCTGCAACAGCTGCGTGAGATCCTTTACGATGTCGAGCTTTCACATTTATCTCCATAGACTATGTCACTTTCTAGTTTCCGTCATCTCTAGACTTAGCCACCTACGGTGGAACCATCCACACAAAGTGGACAGCGGAATCAAGAGGGTGATGCCCTGTACCCATGTTTTCAGGCACTTGAGCCATGTTTTATGCTGTGAAGTTCAAAAGATTGATTTGCAAAAAATCGAACATTTTAGTAAAGAGAGTGTTAAATTGGCTCAAAGAAAGACAGTTCAGTCTCGCAGCTTCTCGTGGTTTTCTTAGATGTGACAACCGGAAATACTTTCTGGTGCTCAAGAATCAACTGTAATTAAATTATTTTAAAAGGACACACACACAATAGTCATGTAGTTATTTTAATATGTCCATGCACATCTCATTGTTCTCTGCTAAGCTTGAATTTTTTTGTCCTTAACAAAAAAAAATTATTTTTAATCCATTTATATTGGTTTTACCTATGAATGCTTTTTCCATCTGCAAAAAAAAAAAAAAATCTTCTGTATAGTTTTGTAATTCTAATATGAGGAGTATTTATTTATAATTTCATTTTTTTATATTAAATCGCTGAATATTATATGAAGAAGGGTACTAAATAACAGAAAAATGCTTTGAGTGGAAATCAAAAAGTAACTTTCTACCCCTTTAAATTTTTTCAGCTTTATTGAGGTGTACTTTATAAAGAAGTCTCGTCAATTTTAAATGCACAGTTGGATGGACCTTGGCAGCTTTACACGGTCAGGAGACATCACTCTGTGGAATACCGCAGCCAGCCTAGGTCATTTCCTCACCCCATTTGCAGGCGAGGCCTCCGTGGACATGTGGCCTGACAGCTACCGACCCGCCTCCTCTCTGTGGTTCTGACATTGCACAATCGCAGGTGCACACGGAGTCACCGCCCGCAGTCTCTCTCGCCTGACTCCTCAGCAGCTGTCCTTGATGCTTGCCAAGTCCATGCAAGCACGAGCAGTTTGTTCTTCCTGACTTTCTCATACAATATTTTGTATTTCTGGTGAACATAGCTTCCACAAGACTTGTTAAATTTATTTAAAAATACTGTACATTTGGTGGTGCTATTGGGGATGAAAAGGTTTTGTGTCATTTTCCAATTGTTTGTACTAGCACAAGTATAGAAATACAGAAACACTTTTCACGTACTGACCTTGTGGCGTGTATCCTGCTAAACTCCCTCAGCGCCTCTGGTATTTAGAGTAGAATCCATAAGGTTTTCTACATGTGTGATCATGTCATCTGCAGATAAAGACAACTTTTCTCCTTCATATCCAATCATTTATGCTTTTCTACTTAATTTTATGACACTGGCAAGGACCTCAGGTGCAGTGTTTGAGGAGGCTGAACATTCCTGCCTGGCTCCTGATTCCTATTCTGTGAAAAGTTTTTGTTTTTGTTTTTCTGGCAATTGAATTTTGTTTTATTTTACCTGTTGAATAAGTCATTTTTCTCCTTTATTCTATTAACAGAATGAAATTCTTTGCTTTTCAGATGTTAAAGTAAGCTTGCAGTGTAGAATCTTGATCATCATAAGAAATTATTGCTTTTATATGTTGCTGGATGCAATTGACTAAAATTTTGTTTTGAATTATAGTTTTTTATTCATGAGGGGTATTCAGTAATTAAATTTAATGGCATAAATTTTAATAAATATTCTCTTATTATTCTTTTAATGTAAGTACAGTATATGTTGCTGATTTTGATCATTTGTATGTTTGCTCTTTTCCCCTTGATCCTTTTGGTTACAGGTTTATACATCTTGTTAGTCATTTAAAAGAACAAATTTTGACTTCGATGATTTTCTTCTTTTTATTGTGATAAGAATACAACATGAGATCTACTCTCATAAGGTTTTATGTGAACAACACACACAGTTGTTGACTGCAGGTGCAGGGCCATTCCCGCAGGTCTCCAGAACCTACACAGTTGTTGACTGCAGGTGCAGGGCCATCCCGCAGGTCTCCAGAACCTGCTCACCTTGAGTGACTGAAACATCGCACCTGTTCAACAGCTGCTCCCCGTGTTCCGCCCCTTCTCGGTCCCTGGAAACCACCATTCTACTCTCTGTTTCAGTGAATTCCACTTTTTTAGATTCCACATACAAGTGACATTATACTGTATTTGTCTTTCTCTTCCTGGCTTATTTCATTTATCATGATGTCCTCAAGGTTCACCCGTGTTGTTGCATATGGCAGGATTTCCTTTTCTCGGCTGAATGGTATTCCATTGTGTGTATATACTACATTTTCTGTATCCATTCATCTGTCGATGGACATTGAGGTTGTTTGCATATCTTGGCTACTGTGAATAATGCTGCAATGAACCTGGGAATGAACATACCTCTCTGAGATCCTGATTTTAATTAGTTTGTATATATACCTAGAATTGTCATTGCCGGATCATATGGTAGCTCTATTTTCACTTTTTGAGGAACCTCCATACTGTTTCGCACAGCAGCTACATCATTTTACATTCACACCAACAGTGCACAAGGATTCCTGCTTCCCCACATCCTGCCAGCTCTTTCTATCTCTTGTCTTTTGGATGATAGCCATTCTAATAGGTGTGAGGTGACATCTCATTGTGGCTTTAATCTGCATTTTCCTAATGATTAGTGATGTCAGCCATTCTTTTATATACTTGGTGATTTGTGTGTCTTCTTTGGAGAAATGTCTATTCAATTTCTTTGCCTAGTTTGTTAATCAAGTTATTTGGGGGTTTGTTGTTGTTGAATTGTTTGTTTTTATTGAGTTATATGAGTTACTTATATATACTGGATATTAATCCCTTATAAATATATGGTTCACAATATTTTCTCCCAATTTTTAGGCTGCCTTTTTGTTTCGTTGATTGATCCTTTGCTGTGCAGAAGCTTTTTAGTTTAATCTAGCTTCATTTGTCTATTTTTGCTTTTGTTGCTTGTGCTTTTTGTTGTCATAATCAGAAAGTCATTGCCTAAACCACTATCATGAAGCTTTTCCCTTATGTTTTCTTCTAGTTTTACAGTTTCGGGTCATACACTTAAATCTCTAATCCACTTTGAGTTGACTTTTGTCTATGGTGTAAGAAGAGTGTCCTATTCCATTCTTTTGCACGTGAATATCTCATTTTCCCAGCACAATTTGTTGTAGAGACTGTCCTTTCTCCATTGTGTGTTCTTGGTACAAGAACAGCTGACTGTTGATGTGTAGGTTTATATCTGGGCTCTTTATTCTGTTCCACTGGTCTTTGTGTCTGTTTTTATGCCAGTACCATACTGTCTTAATTACTGCAGCTTTGTAATATATTTTGAAATCAGGAAGTGTGATGCCTCCAGCTTTGTTCTTCTTTCTAAAGATTACATTAGCTATTTTTTAAATTTTCTACTTAATTGACTTTTCCTCTTTGCTGTGGTTTGAATATGGTTCATCCCCATCAAAACCCTTGTTCAGGCTTGGCCCCCAGTGTGGCAGCATTAGGGGGTGATGCCTTTAAGAGGTGATTAGGTCATTGAGATGGGTTAGTGTCTTTCTCAAGAGACTTCGTTACTTCTTGTGGGAACGGTTAGTTCCCAGGAGGGCAGGTTGTTATAAAGCAAGGTTGCCACTCCTGTTTGCAGTTTTCACATGTGCCCATTTTCCCTTCTGTTTCTCTGCCACATTTCAGCTCAGCAGGAGGCCCTCTCCAGATGCCCCAGATGGAATCACCCAGTCTTGAGCTTCCCTGCCAGCAGAACCAAGAGCTAAATAACCCTCTTTTCTTTGTAAATTACCCACTCTCAGGTACTCTGCTATAGCAACACAACATGAACTAAGACATTCTTTTAATCTTTTCATCCTCCTATTTAGTTAGTACATATAATTATTAATTAAGTCAAGGTGGTTGATAGCTTTGTCCGGACATTCTGTGTCTTTGCTGGCTCATTATGCAGGTGTTCTATCAATTGCTGAGAGGGATGATAAATCTTCTGCTATGGTTGTAGAATTGTCCATTCTTCTATTAATATTGACAGTTTTTGCCTCATGTATTTGAAGCTTTGTGATTAGGTGCATACATAATTGTACTTGTTATGGCTTTTTAATAAATTGACCTGTTATCATTATGTAAAGTGCTTTTTTATTACTGGCAAAACATTTTATCCTGAAATCCATCTGCTTGAAATTAAAATATATACTCCAGCCTTTTGATGCTTATGTTTACATGGTCTAACTTTCTATTTATGTTATCTCAGCTGTATGTTTAGATTTAAAGTGTATTTCTTGTATACAGCATGTAGTTGATTTTTGAAATCCATTCTGACAATCTCTGTCTTGAAATAAAATGTTTAGTCAGCACATTTAATGTAATTATTTATCTACATAAATTTGTGTTTTATCATTTGTTTTCTGTTTGTCTCCTCTGTTTTTTGTACATCTCTTCCTTCTTTCCTGAATTTTATTTTGATTATTTGAATGTTTTTTAAAGTTTCATTTAAACTTTTCTGTTGGTTTTTTAGCTATACCCCTTCACATTTTTATTTTATTTTATCTTTTGATGATTACTCTTAGGATTACAATAACACTTGTTATTTTCCCACTCCAATAACATTAAATATTGTACGAGTTCAACTAAAAGGTAGATACCTGGCAAACACATAGTTTCATAACTCTTCAATCCTTTCTGCTGTAGTTGCTATAGATGCTTTGTAAATTACAATCCACATGTGCCATAAACCCCACAAAATGAAGTTGTAATTTTTGTTTAAAACATTCACATATTTCATAAAGAAATTAGGAGAAAAATTGAAACTGGTATTCTGCATTTACCAAGATATCTGCCATTTCTGGTGCTTTTCATATCCTCCTGTGTGTCTCCATCTGGGATCATTTCAGTTGCTCTCAGGTATGTGATGTGTTAACTTTTCTCTTGCTCTTTCAAGGTTTTTTCTTCATCAATGACTTTCAAAAGGTTGACAGTGATATGCCCTGTTATTGGCTTCTTCATTTGTAGTGGTCTGTATTCACTGAGTATCTTTTAACTTAAATTTCTGTTTTTTACCAAATTTACGAAATTTTTAATCATAATTTTTCAGATTTTTTTTCTGCCCATTGTCTCTCTTCTCTCCTTTGAGACTTCAGTTAGGCCACGCATAAATTGAGTCACTTATAGTTACCTAACATGACCCTCAGGCTCTGTTCCAAATATTATTATTTTTATTATTTTTAAAATTCGTATTTGGGGTTTTTGTTTGTTTCTACTTCTCTGATGAGATTGTCATATTCATTTTGAACATATTTTATTTCATTGAGGACAGTCATAATAGCTGATTTTAAATCCTTGTCTACGAGTTAAAACATTTGGTCACCTTGAGTTCAATCTCAGTTGATTCTTGAGAATGTGCTCATTTCCCCAGGTCTCTGCATGTTGAGTGATGTTGATTCTAACCTGGCCATTATGAATGTCAAGTCTTGAGACTAGAGTTTCTTTATTTTTCTGACTTGTGTTGTCTTTTCCATCTCAGCAGGGGATAGTCTTGACTGGATGTGACATGTGTGTTCTCTTTAAAAACTGTGCTCCAGTATCAGTTTGAGTTTCCATCACTGTCTGAGGAGCTTTGAATCTGCTCCATGAAATTTAGTCAGCAGCAAGTCAGAGGTGCAGGTAGAGAGATTTGGGGGTCCTTCTCTGGTCCATTGTTTTCCAGGATTTCTCCCTCTTTTTGCAGTCCTGGTCCCCAAGCTTCAGTTTTCCATTTCCTCTGACTGACATGTCTATGTGTGTCCACCACGCTTCTGCCACCTCACCTGCTCCTGACCCACTAGATGTGGACTACGGACAAAGCCCTATTTGTCCATCTCTTTATTACTCATTTTTTTATCCATGACCTGAGTCCTGTTGATTTCTCTCTGGTACTCCATACCATTTCACACAGAATTAGTCACTCCTAGCCCTGTACACCCTTAAAAACATGTACATACCTTAATTATAACAGCAGACACACTGCACTATAATTGGCAGCTTATGTAAGTCACCTGTGCCAGGTTGGGGACTCTCTGTGCTTTTCATATCCACATTTCTGTCTAGAGTGTCTGGCATAGAGGCTGTCAAATAATTGTCACTTGATAAGTAAGTACTTAACAAGTGTGAATGGACAAACATGTGAACCTTTACACCAAAGGTGAGAAATAATTCTGTGATGTTGTCTCTCAATTCATTCACCACCCTTCTTTCCTGCCATTCTTCTTCACAGAGACTTTCCCAGCAGGATGGAAAGTTTAACAGAAAATATAATAATATATTTTAGAAATGTCTTGCTTTAGAGGAAATTACTATGAAGATTTTACAAACTGAAAATTTGTTCCACAGTAATGTCTCCTTTTTCTCAATTTTAAACCATTTCCAATACTGAAATGACCTCTGATTCTATAAGATGCTATACTTTTGATTTTGACTTACCTTCTTCAAACAAACCACCTTGTCCTACCACTCTCACTCCCCACAAGCCCCCATCCCACCCACCTCCAAGGGTTTAGGTACTTGTAGGGCTGTCAGAAAAAATTCTTCATGGATGGGTGCTGGCCCGGTGGCGCACTGCTACAGTGCGCCGCTTGAGAGCATGACTGATTCTATAAGATGCTATACTTTTGATTTTGACTTACCTTCTTCAAACAAACCACCTTGTCCTACCACTCTCACTCCCCACAAACCCCCATCCCACCCACCTTCTCCAAGGGTTTAGGTACTTATAGGGCTGTCAGAAAAAATTCTTCATGGAGATGTGGTCCCTTCTGCACATCAGTGTTAGAATGATCTCACCTGTAATGCCAAATATCCAGCTACTATTAACAATCTAAAAATGAAATGACTGGATTTTATTTATAATTACTGTCTTCCTTTCTTTTTTTTTTTTTTTTAAATATACCTAGCTTCAATATTCGGTTTCTTTTTATTTTTAAAATATACCTAGCTTCAATATTCAGCACTGTCCTTTCTGTCTTAAGATATTACTTAAGCCAATGATTCTTAATGACTAAAACAAATATTTTCTCAAGGTTTACTTTCACAATCATTATAATTTCAAAGGCATTAGTAAGAATTTTAATTTTACAAATTCCCTCATTTGTTATGAACACAATTGCAGTGAATGAACAAATGCTTGCATTTTTGTTAGTTTTTAGTTTATGAATCTACTGTGAATCTACTATTTTGTTAGTTTTTAGTTTATGAATCTACTATGTTTTATGAGACATAAAATTGTTTAATGTTACATTTTATTTTAACTTAGTTTTTAAAGATTAAGCACATATAATCAATGAAATGGTACTAGGGTGTTCATAAAGATATATCTTAGCCAAACCACCAAAAAGCTCTTTGGATACAGCAAGAGTTATTTTATAATTTAGATATTATTTTAAAGGTGCTAAGTGGTATTTTAACAAGTTTAATACCAGTTTTACTTTCCACAATCCCACTGTGTTTATAGAGTAGCAAATATATTAACCTTTATTATATGCCAGGTGCTGAACTGAGTACCTGATACATTTATGTCATTTACACATATTAACTATTCCATGAATTCTACTTTAAGTCACTCACTTGGGAAAATTGATTCAATCACTTATACAACAAATTTGTATTGTACACAAACCACCTTCTTTGTGTACCTACTTTGCCTGCTGCATGGTGGGGGGCACACAAATGCATAAAACAGAGCTCATCCTAAGCCCATAGGGTTACTTTCTACTTTGAATTTTTTATATGTAGCCATTATGTATATTTACATGAAAACAAATATAAATTTTCTGGACTATAATTTTAAATGACATGGATATCCTTCTGAATGGACAGAGAAGTCTGAAGTGTAGAAGTATGGGGTGACTCTCTGGGAGGCAATAGACCAATAGACATATATAGGTTTTTGTAGCTTTTAATTACTGCTCTGCTACTTATCAGCTATATAATGTTGAACAAATTGGTTAAATTAAATTTTGTATTCTTATCTGTAAAATATAGACCAATAATAATTCTTGCCTTGTGGTGTTATCAGATTTAAAAGAAGTATGGCATGTAAAATATTTATAAAGTGCTTAAGAATTAATAAGTGCTTAATAATCAACAGCTATTCTTTATTGCCATTACCATTATCATTATCATTATTACAGATGATATTAATCCAAAATAGAACAAAAAGCAAAATAATTTACAAAGCATGCTGGCATCTTCGAAAAATAATAGTCCTTAT
>NW_007740939.1:6682-7823 GCF_000696425.1 Galeopterus variegatus | reverse complement strand
AAAAAAATTTTTTTAATTTCTGTATATAAAAAGAAAATGATATAAAAGCACAGACTCATTGGGTGAGTGAGGGTTCATCTTTTATGCAATGAGTTCAGACAAATAGCTAAGAAAAACAGTTTGAAAATGTAAATATGAAGAGAACATGTACAAATTACCTCATATAAAAAATGGAAATGGTTCCAACTGATTAAAAAAGATCCAAAGCTAACTAAATTTCAGTATCATTTTGTATATTGTATTAGAAAAATATATATAAAAAGAGAATGTTTAGTTTGCGAAAGGATATAGCAAAGAAGAAATCAGTATAAAAGAGGTAGCCACATGATAGATTTAAACCTAACCACATTAGTAATTACATTAAGTATAAGTGGTTTAAACACTTCAATTAAAAGTCATATAGTATAAGATTGGATAGAAAAGCAAGATTCAACTATATGCTATTACAAGAAACCCATTAAGTATAAATATACAGAAAGATTTAAACTGAAAGAATAGAAGAGAATATAACATGAAGAACTAGCTAGTCACAAGTAAGTTAGAGTGGTTTTATCTATACCAAACACTTCAAAATAAAGCACAAGCCACAAAAGAAAAAATAAACAAATGTTATTATATCAAACTAAAAATCTGCACAGCAAAGGAAACAATGAACAGAGTGAAAAGACAACCTACAAAATTGGAGAAAACATTTGTGAACTATCCATCCAACAAGGGATTAATATACAGAATATACAAGGAACTCAAACAACTTCACTGTAAAAAAACAAAACAAAAACCCCCCAAATAATCCTATTTTAAAAATGGGCAAAGGAGCTGAATAGAAATTTTTGAAAGGAGCACATACAACTGGACAACAGGAAGAACATACAAATGAAAAAATGTTCAACATCAATAAGCATCAGGGAAATGCANTATCCTGAATGGACAGGGAAGTCTGAAGTGTGGAAGTATGGGGTGACTCTCTGGGAGGCTATAGACCAAACTACTTACATATATAGGTTTTTGTAGCTTTTAGTTACTGCTCTGCTACTTATCAGCTGTATAATGTTGAACAAATTGGTTAAATTAAATTTTGTTTTCTTATCTGTAAAATATAGACCAATAATAATTCTTGCCTTGTGGTGTTATCAGATTTAAA
>NW_007740939.1:2497-4130 GCF_000696425.1 Galeopterus variegatus | reverse complement strand
AGCACTCCACCCAACCAAAGCAGAACACATGGAACATTCACCAAGATAAAACATATGATAGGCCATAAAGTAAGTAACAATAAATTAAAAAGGATCCCCAGCCTGGCCAAGGGCACGCCGATCAGAGAGGTGCCCAGCCGAAGAAGTGGAAGATCCATGGAGACCACATGCCCTGTGGTGCCAGCATGTGACCCAGCAGGTAGGCCTCGCTGCCGCCACCCGACCCCATCCCCAGCCCAGCTGAGTGCGCACTGACCAGAGAGGCACCTCCCTGGAGAGGCCCAAGACCTGAGGTGACCACACACCCAAGGCACTAGTGGGCAACTGAGTAGACACTGAGGTAGCCATACCAAATTGTCTGCCCCAGCAGCATCCTAGCCAGACAGCAGTGTCAAACCAGTGGACCATGAAATCCGCTGCCACAATAACTAAATATCAAAGCAAAGATACCAGAAATATGAAAAATCAAGAAAGTACACCACCAAAGGCTAATAACTCTCCAGTTCTAGATCCTATAGAACAAGAAGCCCTTGAAATGTCTGACAAGGAATTTCAAGTGATAATTCTAAGGAAACTAAATGAGATACAAGAAAACTCAGCTAGACAACATGATGAAATGAGGAAAAGTATACAGGACCTGAAAGAAGAAATGTACAAGGAAATCAATGCCCTGAAAAAGAATGTAGCAGAGCTTGCCAAGCTGAAGAATTCATTCAATGAAATAAAAAACACAACGGAGAGTTTAACCAGCAGGCTTGTAGAAGCAGAAGAGAGAACTTCTGACCTTGAAGATGGGCTGTTTGANATTATGGAAAACAGTATGGAGTTTTCTCAAACAACTACAGATAGAACTACTATATGATCCATCAGTCCCACTACTGGATATATACCCAAAGGAATGGAAATTATCATGTTGAAGGGATATCTGCACTCCTATGTTTATAGCAGCTCTATTATAGCAGTTCCAAGACTTGGAACCAACCTAAATTTCCATCGATTGGTTGTCTGGATAAGGAAAATGTGGTATATATACACAATGCAATAATAGTCAGCCATAAAAAAGAATGAAATTCTACCATTTGCAGCAACGTGGATGAGCTTGGAGAAAATTATGTTAAATGAAATAAGCCAGGCACACAGAGAGAAATACTGCATTTCCTCATTCATAAGTGTTAAATGAAATAAGCCAGGCACACAGAGAGAAATACTGCATTTCCTCATTCATAAGTGGGAGCTAAGAAAGAAAGACAGAGACAGACTACAATAATATGTTGAACTTTCAGAAGGAGAAGAAAAGACCTAAAGTCACTAGAGGTGGAAAAGAGGGAAGGGGCGGTTGGGGAGCAACTGGGTAAGGGACACAAAGAGTAATTACTATTTGTAGTGATAAATATCCTAATAAGTTTGATTTGATCACCACATACTATACACAAATACTGAGAGTCAACTCTGTACCCCATAAATATGTATAATCAAAGATAGATTAAGTTTTTAGAAAAAAATACCAAGATATGTGAAGGTTAAAGAGGGGCATTTCATAATATGAAGTGCACAATTCATCAAGGAGACATTAAATAACAGAATTTAAAAGTATATGATTCAAAAACTGACAGAAGTAAAAAGAGAAATAGAA
>NW_007740939.1:0-604 GCF_000696425.1 Galeopterus variegatus | reverse complement strand
CATAACAATCATAAATATATATGCACCCAATGTCAGAGCAGCCAGATTTATAGAGCAAACTAAATTACACCTAAAGAAGGAAATAGACACTAATACCATAATAGCAGGGGACCTGAACACTCCACTGTCAATATTGGACAGATCATCTAGGCAAAGAATCGCAGAGAAACACAAGATCTAAACAACACTCTAGACCAATTGGACTTGGCAGATATCTACAGAACATTCCATCCAACAACCTCAGAATATTCATTCTTTTCTTCGGCACATGGATCATTCTCCAGGACAGATCACATGTTAGGTCACAAATCAAGTCTCAACAAATTAAAAAAAAATTGGAATTATCCCATGTATTTTTTCGGACCACAAAGGATTAAAATTAGAAATCAATAACAAATGAAATTCTGGAAACTATACAAACACATGGAAATTAAACAGCATTCTACGTAATGACATATGGGTCCAAGAAGAAATCAAACAGTAAATAAAAAATTTATTGAAACTAATGAAAATAATGATTCATAAAACCTGTGGGATACTGCGAAAGCAGTACTAAGGGGGAAATTTATCACATTAAATGCTTACTTCATGAGAATGGAAAGAT
>NW_007740938.1:26321-27622 GCF_000696425.1 Galeopterus variegatus | reverse complement strand
GAATTACACACAGTTAGGTGCCCTATGATGTGATTGCACCGAAGTGCGGCCCAACAAGTGACATCATTCAGTCACCAGTCTAACTGAAGGGCTGAGAGGAAGCACCCCATTATAACCCTCCTAGCCTAAGTTCCTAATTCTGACCCATGACAGCCCACACACAGTTGTCTACTTAAGCTGAAGATCTTCAGATCGCCCCCAGGGCACTGATCAGGATCATGGGACACTAGCTGGGGTGCCAGTGAGTCCACTTAGGGTCACTCACCTCAGCAAAAGAGCAACGAGGCATCCAGGCACTTTTCCCAAGAACTCAGGATTTCACCACTGACCTCAACAACCCAATCCAGTGTCACTCACTTCAGCAGGGAACTACTGAGTACCTCAGTTCATAGGCCACAGAAGCACTCACAGCCAACTTCAACATTGAATACAGTGAAAGTAACCACACAGATACTACATTCCTGTATCTACCTGGAACCAAAACTAAAATATCCTACCCAATGTTCAATATAAAACAAAACAGGAGAGATTTTCTCTCCTCAAAAGCCACTCCTGAGTTTCAAAAGAAGCAACTGCTCAGTCAGATGCCCAGAAATCAGTATAGGTACATGAGAAATACAAAAGAAAAAAAAGCAAGAAGAAAACATGAAAGCCCTGAAGAAATACCATAATTCCCTAATACAAGACCCCAAACAACAGGAAACCTATGAAATGACCGAAAGGAATTTCAAATAATAATCTTAAGAAAACTCAATGAGATACAAAAAAAAACTGATAGATGAACAATGAAATGGAATTTAAAAAAAATCCATGATCTGAAGGAGGAACTTTATAAATATATACCTTAAAAAATAATGTAGCAGAACTATTGGAACTGAAAGATTCATTTAACAAAATAAAAAATACAACTGCAAGCTTAAAACACACACTATAGGGAGAAAAAGAATTGCTGACCTTGAAGACAACTTTTGAAATAATTCAAGTGAATTTAAAAAAAGGAAAACATAATAATTTTAAAAAACAGAGAAAACCTATGAGAATTCTCTGTCAACCTTAAATGTTCAAACATACAAATGATGGCAGTTCCAGAAGAGGAAGAAAAAAAAAAGAGAATGAAAGCGTATTCAATGAAATAATAGCAGAAAACTTCCCAGGTATTGGGAGAGAAATGCACTTCCAGAGCAAAGAGAATCAAAGAACCCCCCATCAGATTCATTCCAAAAAGGTCCTCTCCAAGACCCATTTTAGTTAAACTGTCAAAAGTCAAAGACAAAGAGAGAATCCTAAAATCAGCAAAAGCA
>NW_007740938.1:24255-25374 GCF_000696425.1 Galeopterus variegatus | reverse complement strand
TATTCATCCAAAATTAAGGAGAAATACTGTATTTCCAAGACAAACAAAAGCTATGGGAGTTCACCACCACATGACCAGCCTTATAAGAAACACTCAAGGGAGTCCTGCATCTGGAATCCAAAAAATGATAATTACCACCGTGAATACATGAAAAAGAACTAAAACCACTCGTAGAGCACATATGCAAATGAGAAAAAGAGAGAAACTATGTCTTACCACTTCAAAAGACAAACAAAAAAAGGGAAAGAAAGGAACAAAAGACATTTAAAATAACAATAGAAAAATCAATAAAATGCCAGGAGTAAGACTATACCTTTCAATAACAATCATATATGTAAATGGATAGAAATCCACACTCAAGAGACATAGAGTGGCTGAATAGACTAAAAAACTGGAGCCAAACATATTCTGCATACAAGAAACTCACCTCACCTAGACTCAAGTATATTCTTCATACAAGAAACTCACCTCACCTATAAAGACTAACACAGACTAACAGTGAAGGGATAGAAAAAGATACACTAAGTCAGTGTTAACCAAACACAAGCAGAAGTAACTATTCTTATATCAGAAAAAAATAGACTTTAAACTACAAAGTATAAAAAGAAACAAACAAGGTCAATAAAGGGATCTGTCATTTAAGAGGATATAACAACCATAAATATATGTGTATGTAGCACTGGAACACACAGATATTTAGCAAATACTATTAGACCTAAAGAGATAGACCATAATATAATGCTAGTTGGGGACCACAACACCCCTCTCCCAAGATTGGACCAATCATCTAAGCAAAAAAATAAATAAATAAATAAAAAGCCAACAAAGAAACAAAAGATTTAAATTGACTTTACACCAATTGGATTTGGCAGATGACAGAGTTTGGATGTATTGTCCTTCCAGAACTCATGTGGAAATTTGATCCCCAATGTGGCAATGTTGAAAGCTGTTTGAGTCATGGGAGCAGATCCCTCATGAATGGGTTAATGCTTTTCCTGGGGGGTTGGAAGGGTAGTGAGTGAGTTCTCGCTCTATTAGTTCCCAGTCACAGCTGATTCTTTAAAAGACCCTGGCACCTCCCCTCCCTCTCTCTCTTGTTTCCTCTCACCATGAGATCTG
>NW_007740938.1:18235-24092 GCF_000696425.1 Galeopterus variegatus | reverse complement strand
ACACCAATTGGATTTGGCAGATGACAGAGTTTGGATGTATTGTCCTTCCAGAACTCATGTGGAAATTTGATCCCCAATGTGGCAATGTTGAAAGCTGTTTGAGTCATGGGAGCAGATCCCTCATGAATGGGTTAATGCTTTTCCTGGGGGGTTGGAAGGGTAGTGAGTGAGTTCTCGCTCTATTAGTTCCCAGTCACAGCTGATTCTTTAAAAGACCCTGGCACCTCCCCTCCCTCTCTCTCTTGTTTCCTCTCACCATGAGATCTGTTTGTACCCACTGCTGGCTGCCACTTTCCTCCATGAGTAGAAGCAGCCTGAGGCCCATGCCAGATGCAATTGACACAGAATCATAAGCCAAGGAAACCTCTGTTCTTTTTAAATTACCCGGTCTCAGGTATGCTGTTGTAGCAATGCAAAAACTGACTAATACAGAAGATATCTAGAGAACATTACATGTGAAAAAGGACAGATTATACATTTCTCTCATTAGCACATGAAACATTCTCCAGGATAGACACATAGTAGATCACAAATTAATTCTAAACATTTTTTAAAAAATTGAAATCAACTGTCTTTTCAAGCCACAACTAATTCACACTAGAAATCATTAACAAGTGAAACTTTGGAAACTAAACAAACACATAGAAATTAAACAATGTGCTCCAGAATGACCTATGGGTTAAAGAAGAAATTAAACAAGAAAACAAAGAAATTCTTGACATTAATGAAAATAAAGATACATCATACCAAAACCTATGGGAGGTATGGGAAATTATAATTTAGGAAAAGGGCATAAAGAAATACCATGATTTGTAAGAATAAACATGCTAATAATAGAAATAAACACAAAAACAAAACCTATGAGATACTGCAGAAGCAATAGTAAGAGGGAAGATTATTGCAATAAAAGCTTACATCAAAAGAATAGAAAGACTTCAAATAAACCACCTAATGATACACCTCAAAGAACTATTAAAACAAGAACAATTCAACTACAAAATTAGTAGATGGAAAGAAATAATTAAGATCAGAGCAGATCTAAATGAAATAGTCCTACACACACACACACACACACACACACACACACACATGATCAATGTAGCAAGTAGTTGTTTTCTTGAAAAGATAAACAAAATAGACAAAGCATTAGCTAGTCTAACTAAAGAGAGAAGACACAAATAACAAAAACCAGAAATGAAAAAGGAGACATTATAACTAGTATCACAGAAGTAGAAATAGTTGTTTTCTTGAAAAGATAAACAAAATAGACAAAGCATTAGCTAGTCTAACTAAAGAGAGAAGAAACAAATAACAAAAACCAGAAATGAAAAAGGAGACATTATAACTAGTATCACAGAAGTAGAAAGAATCATTAGAAACTATTATGTATAAGTATACACCAACAAATTTGAAAACATGGGTGAAATGAACAATTTCTGTAAATACACAAACTACCAAGACTGAATCAAGAAGAAATAAAAAACCCGAGAAGACCAATAATAAGCAATAAGATTGAAGCAGTAATCAGCAGTTCCCATCAAAGCAGTTTCCCAGAACTGCTTGTACTACTCCCACATCTTTAAAGAAGAATTAACATCAACCCTTTTCAAACTATTCAAAAAATTAAAACAGAGGCCATTTTCCCAAACTCAATCTATAATGCCAGCATCACCCTGATACCAATACCATACAAAGAAACAACAAAAAAAGAAAACTAAAGGCCAATATCATTGATGAACATAGATGCAAAAATCATAAATGAAATATTAGCAAACAGTATACAACATCACATCAAAAAGATTATACATGATCACATGGATTTATTCCACAGATGCAAGGAAGGTGAAACGAACACAAATCAATAAATGTTATACACCACATCAACAAAATCAAGGACAAAAACCATCTGATCACCTCAACAGATGCAGAAAAAAAGTGTTTCACAAAATTTAACATCCCTTCAGAATAAAGACTCTAAACAAAATAGATAGAGAAGGAAATTATCTCAACAAAAATGGCAAACCTACCACCAGTATCATCCTGAATGTGGAAAATCTGAAAGTTTTTCTTCAAAGAATAGGAACAAGACAAGAATGCCTCTCACTGCTCAGAAGAGATGGGCTTTGAGTAATCATTTGCATCTCTGTCACCCAGGGGAAGAGGGGTGGTAAATCTGTGTGGAGCAAAGCAACACAAAGCAACACATAAAACTTTTCTCCACCTCAGTTTCTTCATCTGTAAAATGAGGATAATATTAGAAACTAATTGTAATGTTTTTGTGAAAATTAAACAAGTTAATATATACAAAACCTTTGACATGGTGTCTGAAACATTGGCAATATTGTTATTGCTACTCCTTTATAATTCTTGCTCCAGCCATACTGAAATAATTTCAACATATATAATGTCTTATTTCATACATCTTAGATTAAATGAATGCTATTTATTATAACTAGAGAGTGCCCTTTCCCTATCTTTCCCTGAACAACAATTTCTAATCCTACTTTACTTTCAGTTCTCAGTGATAATAGATTTCTATTGCAGCATAACAAATCACCACAAACATTGCATTCTTAAAAACAAATACCCATATTACTGTTTCTGTGAGTCAGGAGTCCAGGCATACCTCAGCTGGATTTTCTGCTTAGGGTCTCAGAGGGCTTCAATCAAAGTGTTGACCAGGCTGCTTTTCATCTGCAGCCTAGGGACCTCCTCTAGGAACATTCATGTTGTGGATAGATAGTCAGCTCCTTGTGGTTGCAGAACTAAGGCTCTCAGCTTCCAAAGGCAAGGCCATTTTTTAATTTTTCTTCAAGGCCAACAGTAGAATCTCTCTGACATCAAAGCAAGGCCGTTTACTTCTTCAGAACCCAAAGTAGTCTCTCTGACTTCTAAATTCCCTTTTAAGGACTCACCTAGTTAGGTCAGTTATACCCAAGTTCACTTCCATTTTGATTAACTCAATGACAAGTTACATTATAGGCCTTATAAAATCCCACTGCATATTATAAGTCCTGCCCACAATCAGGGGTGAGGATTATACAAGGAATGTATAGCAGGGAACAGATGACTTAGGGACTATTTTATGATTCTAACTACCATAGTCTATCTTCTATCCCAAATGTTTTAGTCCCCTTCCATCTTCAGAATAAATTCACTCCTAGCAAAGCATTCCCAGGAGTCTCATTCCATTATAGTATTAACTCAAAGTCCAAAATTCTCATCACCTAAATCATCTAAGTACAAGTCCCTGGACACAATCATTATCCACATAAAGGCCCCTAAAACTCCCTAATTATAATGGTGGTACAGGCATAGGATAACAGTTATAGAAATTTGGTTCAAAATGATAATAAATGGAAATTACAAATGAGTCACTTGACCTTAATTGTTCTGAAATCCAGTAGGACAAATGTTTTATTTTCCTTGATTAGAATAATCAAGATCTGGGAATAATCCTCTATGATTCTTGGCTCCACCTCTGTGACATTGGTTCCATTTCCAGAGTCATTGCTTCTTTTTCATGAAAGGTAATACATGTTTGCAGCTGAGTGGTATTAACAGACTCTTCCTTCCAGAATTTTCTGAGACTGACAGGCTTATTTCATTACTTACTCTCTGTGTCCCTTTTGCTCCAAGCTGACGGTAGCTGTGTTGAAACCATTTTCTCAAGAACTCTGTGAGCTTTCATGGATTTCAAGGGGATCCTTATTTCATTACTTACTCTCTGTGTCCCTTTTGCTCCAAGCTGATGGTAGCTGTGTTGAAACCATTTTCTCAAGAACTCTGTGAGCTTTCATGGATTTCAAGGGGATTTAATTCATTACACAAACACCACAACTAGAAATCTTTTTGAGATAATCTTTTCTCTTTACCTTTGGCTCCTTGAGTCTCCAGGGAATCATTCGGTTTATTTGTAATGTTCTGTAATATATACCCTTAATATCTTTAAGGGACCCTGTCATGTGTCACTGTATACTCTGACCTTTTGATCTTTCTGAAGTTTTAGAATAAGGTTGTGCAGTTACTCACTTAGCGTTCTCTGTATCGTGCTTTCAGCTGCCATTTCCAAATTTTAGCATCTTTTACTTTCTCGACATACTGAAAATGATTAAAATTATCCAGTTCTGAGTTCTTTATGTTTAGCATTCTTCCCTATATTTATTTGTATTTTCTCACATTTTACAGTGAGTAGCAAGAAAAAGCAGGCATCAACTTCAACACTTTACTTGGAAACTTCCTCATGTATATCCAAGTTATACCTATAAATTTCTCTCTCTGTATTTGTGCAGGACATGAATTTATTCAATTTTCTGTCACCACATAGCAAGGATCCCATTTTCTCTAATTTCTCAATAGAATTCTCTTTTATTTCTATGTCTTCAGCATACTCAATGTCCAGATTTCTACTAACAATCTGTCAAATTGATTTACAATTTCTACATTGCCTCTCCAAATTCTGCCTGAGCCCATTACCTAGTATCAATGTTTATACCATATTTAAGGTGTTTGTTGTTGCACCACCCCATTTTTGTACCAAAATCTGTATAAACTTTTTAATGCCTTATAACAAATTATGGTAAACTTAGCTTCTTTATAAAACACCCCTTCATTATTTTATGAGTACATTCCCATGTGCTAGGACTCAAGTCATGGCTTAGCTGCAGCCATGGGTTTCACAGGGGGTTCACAGGGCTGCAATAAATACGTTTACTTGGTTTCATTTTTATTTGCAGCTAAGGGTTCTCTTTCAAATTTATTCAGATTGTTGGCAGAATTTAGTTTCCTGTAATTGTATATTTGAGACCCTTAACTTATAGAGGCTGCCTCTCTGTTTAGGAAGTTCCCAACAGTAGAAGTGTCTCTTTGATTCCTAGTCCTGTTTTATAGGGTTCAGGTAATTAGATTCGTTTTTTTTTTTTTTTTCAGGAGAATAAATCTTTTGACTAATTCAAAGTCAAGTCATTAGGACTCTTTCTGCATCTGTTAAAAAAATCCCTCCTCCTTTACCATATAAAGTAACGTAATCATGGGAATCCTATCCATCCTAGTCACAGATCCTACTGTCGCTCAAAGGAAAGGGACTATACAGGGGATAGAAATCCTAGGGGTCATTTAGAATTCTTCCCACGACATCACCCAAACTATCATTTCCCATTTTCAATCCCTCTGTGTCCTCTCAAAGTACCGTAAACTCTTAATATCTGTAATCCCTGGAAACTGTTGGATTATCTAATGACTCTGCTCCTTTTTTGTGATACTTTCCATGTTTCTTAGTTACTACTCTTGAATCCCAATTTTTTTGTCTACCATTTGAAGATAATACCAACCATCATCTCTCACAAGAAAAAAATTCTGTAGATCTTCACTAAGAGAATGTTGATAATGTCACTGCTCATAAGAGACTCAAATAGGAAGTGATGCAAATGTCTATCTACAGTATAGTGAATAAATACATTGCAGTATATTCATTTAATGGCACAGCATGCAGAATGAGAATAAACAAACTACAACCAAACTAAGAAATATATAGAAGAATTTTTATTTCAGGGAGGAGCCAAACACAAATTTGTATAAATAGTTGATTTATATTTATATAATGTTCAAAAATGGTCTGACTAATTTCAATTAGCTTCAAAATGAGTATAACCCTGAAAGGAAAAGTGATAATGATCAGAAGGAAAATTCTGTGGTAAGGCTATGTTTTATTTCTTGGTCTGGATTGTTTTTACGTGAGTTGGCGCAATTAGCAAGAATTTGTTGACCTCTATACTTATAAACTGTACAATTTTCTCCATGTAATAAAAAGTTTGAAGTTAAATAAAATAGATAATAACCACAAGAAAACATATAGAAG
>NW_007740938.1:17373-17930 GCF_000696425.1 Galeopterus variegatus | reverse complement strand
ATGTTTTATTTCTTGGTCTGGATTGTTTTTACGTGAGTTAGCGCAATTAGCAAGAATTTGTTGACCTCTATACTTATAAACTGTACAATTTTCTGCATGTAATAAAAAGTTTGAAGTTAAATAAAATAGATAATAACCACAAGAAAACATATAGAAGTAAAAATATTCTCAAATAAAGACTAACAAAATGAATTACTGTCATCTATATAAAGGCCATGTTTTCAATAGAATGTTCTCTCAATATATATTGGTTTTAATTACATTTTAATTGTTTTGCGAATGAAATCAGGCTACAATTTAGAATTATCTATCAGCTTCTACATATTGAAACTTAAGCACCTTTTCTGGACTAAAATTGTCGCCTTTATTTCCCACAGATCAGTACGTGGGGAAGTGCTTGCCTAAGGCATTTTGTGCTATCACTTTCATTTTAACAGAGTATGAGGTTTATTATGCTAGAATTGTTATATGCCCTGTGGCATCTCCGAATATCAGTGAGTAATTTTCATATATATATCATTATTAAAGTGCAAAAAGTAAATAATTATTTAACAAAT
>NW_007740938.1:16112-16975 GCF_000696425.1 Galeopterus variegatus | reverse complement strand
TTCCTCAAAAGTATGAGCATCAGACAGAGTGAGCCACAAACACAGAGGTTCCAAGCGAACTTCCATTCCTCTTAGTATTCTTCTGTCCTATCCTCACATAACAGTCTTTACACTTACTTCGACATGTTCAAGCCTTTCTACGTAGAAATTAGTTTTTAGAAAGAAATGAAAGCTTCCATTTTCAGCAGCCTATGGGACATTTCCTCAATTTCTCTTCTTTTTTTCTTTACACCTTAAATGATTTACCACTTGATGGAAGAATATGTTTAAACTTAAATGAGTATTTTAACCAAAAGTCAAAGACAAACATAATAATAATAATTTATTATTTACAAAAATATATTCTCTGTAATACAATTATATGCCTAATTATCTGTATTTCCACCTGAATGTGAATTCCTTCAGATCATCATTGTGACTTGCTCACTCCCCAATCTTGTATTCAAATTTTGATTGAGTATTTTTTTAAATGAGTAATGAAGTGTTGTTCAAAATGTTCAAAACCTCACTCGAAAACTACTATATTAAATAAAGCATTGTTGATATACATTTTTTTTCTTTGCTGAGAGCACAATTAAAAATTACGTGAGCCATAGCACTCATGTTTTTATTTTTATTACTTATTTATTTATTTTTAACTGAAACATAATTGATTGTACATAACTGTGCGGTATTGCACCTGTGTGCAATACGTAATCCTCAAATCAGGATAATTACTATATTTGTTATTATACAATGTAATCATTTTTAAGTCCCTTTACCAATTGCCTGCTAACGCCCTCTCTTCTTTCCTGTTTCCTACCTCTCCTGACCTCATTTCCATTCTTTCCTTTTGAAAGTTCAATGAATTATTGCGATTATTG
>NW_007740938.1:8623-15364 GCF_000696425.1 Galeopterus variegatus | reverse complement strand
CAATGTAATCATTTTTAAGTCCCTTTACCAATTGCCTGCTAACGCCCTCTCTTCTTTCCTGTTTCCTACCTCTCCTGACCTCATTTCCATTCTTTCCTTTTGAAAGTTCAATGAATTATTGCGATTATTGCATCTTTTTTTTTCTTTGTTAGTTTATTTTATTTATTTATTTATTTTTTTGCGGTATTTTTCTTTCTCTACCTGGCTTATTTCACTTAATATCATTTTCTCTGAGCTCATCCATGTGATGTGAGTGGCAAAATTTCATTTTTCTTTATGGCAAAGTATTACTTTGTGTGTATATACCACATTTCTCTTATCCAGATGTTCATCAATGGACATTTAAGTTGATTCTTAATACTCTTATGTTGCTTTGCCCCCCACAGATTTGTCACCCCTCTTCCCCTCGGTGACGGAGCCACAAAGGATTACTCAAAGCCCATCTCTTCTGAGTAGTGAGAAGCCCCAAAGTGGTTAATCTCCCCTGGAATCCTCAAGCAAGTGGCATCCCTTCCTTGGGAAATTAACCCCAAATTGGGGTTCTCTTCCTGCATTTGTTTTCCAGGCCAGGAAGTTACAGCAGGAGAACATAGATGGGGTTATAGTTTAACAATATAGGCTGGTAACTTTAGGTGAAACAAGTCAGATGACATTCCATTAGACAATTAAGTTATCCACCAACAAAAGCTTGACCTAGCAAACATCCCCTTTTTACAGCAATTGCTTAGTAACTTTACATAACAATCAGTAACTAGTCTGTCCTTGAGCCAGCAACCTTGCTGTGCCACAAATCTTTATCTCACAACAGAGATTTTATATCCTGAGGAAAATTTCCAGTCCTCCCCAAGGTCAATATTTGAAAGTGCGAGGCTTTGGAAAACCAGGCCCTGTGAAGTACATATGCTTTATAGTATATTCCACACTCTTAGCTATTATAAATAGGGCTTGTTAAACACAAGGGTGCAGGGATTCCTTTGACATGATGATTTCCATTCCATTGGGTATACATCCCACAGTGGGATTGCTGGATGGTATGGAAGTTCTACCTGTAGTTAGTTGAGGAACCTCCATACAGTTTTAAATAATGACTACACTTAATTTACAATCCCACCAACAGCGTTGGAGGATCCCCTTTTTCCTGCGTTCTAGTCATCATTTGTTATTCACTGTCTTCCTGATAATGGCCAGTCTAACTGGCATGGGATGATTTCTCAATATAGTTTTCATTTCTCTGATGCTTAATGATGTTAAGCATTTAGTCATGTGTCTGTTGACCATTTGAGTATCTTCCTTTGAGAAATGTTTATTCAGCTTCTGTGTTCATTTTTAGATAGGTTCATTTGGTTTTTGGTTTTTGGTTTTTTACTGTTAGGTTGTTTGAGTTACTTGTATATTCTGGATATTAATCCCTTGTTAGATGCATAGTTTGTGAATATTTTCTCCCAATGTGCAGGTTGTTGTTTTGCTCTGTTAACTGTTTTTTATTTGCTGTGCAGAAGCTTTTTAGTTTGATATAATCCCATTTGTTTATTTTTTTCTTTGGTTGCCTCTGCTTTGGGGGCCTTACTTGTAAAATCTTTGCTCAGTCCTACTTACTGAAGTATTTATTCTCTGTTTTGTTTTGGTAGTTTTATAGTTTCATGTCTTATGTATAAGCCTTTAATCCATTTTGAGTTGATTTTTGGAATATGGTAAGAGTACAGGTCTAGTTTCATTCTTCTACATGTGGATGCCCAGTTATCCAAGCAACACTTATTAAAGATGCAGTCTTGTCCCCAATGTATGCTCCTATTGCCCTTGTCAAATATCAGTTGGTTCTAAGTATGTGGGTTGATTTCTGGCTTCTCTATTCTCTTCTACGAGTCCTAGTGCCTGTTTGTATGTCAGTACCATGCTGTTTTCATTGTTGTAGCTTTGTAGTATAATTTGAGGTCAGGTAGTGTAATTCCTCTAGATTTATTTATTGATTGTTTTGTTTTGCTTTTTCTCAGGATCTCTTTCACTATTTGGGGTCTTTTGTTGTTCCATATGAACTTTAGGATTGTTTTTTTTCTATTTCTGTGAAGAATGCCATTAGTATTTTGATGAGGATTACATTGTATGTACACATCATTTTGGTAGTATGAACATTTACACAACATTAATTCTTCCAATCCAAAAGCATGGAATGTCTTTTCATATTTCTGCATCCTCTTTAATTTCTTTCAACAGAGATTTGTAATTCTTCTTGTAGAGATCTTCCCCCTCCTTGTTTAACTTGATTCCTATGTATTTTGTTATTTTGGTGACTATTGTAAATAAGCTAGCTTTATTTTTCTTTTTATTTTTTTTTCCTTTTTTTGCTACTTTATTAGAATATAAAAATGCTACTGATTTTTGCATGTTGGTTTTGTATCCTAAAAATTTACTGAAATCAGTTATCAGCTCTAAGACTTTTTTGGTAGAGTCTATAATTTTTCCTATATATAGGATTATGCCTTCTGAAAACAGGGACAGTTTGACTTTGTATTTTCCAATCTGGATGCCCTTTATTTCTTTCTCTTACCTGATTGCTCTAGTTAGTACTTCCAATACTCTGTTAAATAGAGGTGGTGAGATTAGGCATCCTTGTCATGTTCCTGTTCTCAAGAGAAAAGTTGAAAAGGTTGATATTGGTGGGTTTGTGATATGTGTTTTTTATTGTGTTGAAATAGTTTCCTTGTATGTCTACTTTGCTAGGACTCATTATCATGAAGGGATAGAGGTGGTGAGATTAGGCATCCTTGTCATGTTCCTGTTCTCAAGAGAAAAGTTGAAAAGGGTGATATTGGTGGGTTTGTGATATGTGTTTTTTATTGTGTTGAAATAGTTTCCTTGTATGTCTACTTTGCTAGGACTCATTATCATGAAGGGATAATAAATTGTGTCAAATACTTTTTCTGTATCTATTAAAATAATCAAAATGCAAATGAGAAAAAGAAATAAACTAAATTATATGATCTCAGAAAAAACAAGATATCAAAGCAAAAAATTAAGGGAAGAAAACAACCAAAGATATATCAAACATCCAAACAAAACTTGATAAAGTGCCAAGAATAAGACAATACCTTTCAATAACAACCTAAAATGTAAATGGATTAAACTTCACACTCAAAAGACACAGACTGAGTGATTGGATTGAAAAGATAGTCTCAGCGATATGCTGTCTTTAAGAGACTCATCTCACTAAAAGACATACACAGACTAGTAGTGAATGGATGAAGAGATATGCTACACAAATGGAAACCAAAAACTAGCAGGAGTAGTTATTCTTATATCGGATAAAATAGACTTTAATCCAAAAACGACAAAAAGAGACAAAGAAGGCCACTATATAATGATAAAGAGATCAATCCAGCAAGAAGACACAACAATCATAAATATGCATGTACCCAACACTGGAGCATCCAGATATATAAAGCAAACAATATTATTACCAAAGAAAGAGATAGATCTCCATATGATAACAGTAGGGGATCTGAACACGCCTCTCTCAGCACTGGGCAGTTCATCTAGGCAACAAATCAACAGAGAAACAGAGGATTTAAACTACACTTTAGACCAATTGGATTTGGCAGATATCTACAGAACATTTTACCCAACAACTAAAGAACATACATTCTTCTCATCAGTACATGGAACATATTCCATGATAGACCACATTTTACGTCAGTAATCAAGTCTCAACAAATTTTTAACAATTGAAATAATTTAAAGTATCTTTTCAGACCACAATGGATTGAAATTAAAAGTCAATAACAAGCTAAAATCTGGAAACTATACAAATACATTGAAATTATACAACATGCTCCTGAACACCAATGGGTCCAAGAAGAAATTTAACAGGAAAAAATGTTTTTATTTCTTACATAAGCATAACATTGTATGACATAAATATACTGAAAAGTATGCAAAATAACATGAGAAACATTCATGTGCAAACCAACGAGGTTTAATAATTCTTATGAATGTGTGTTATTTACTCCAGAATATTTTGAAATAAAAAACTATATAGAATCGCAGCCCTATTTTTACATCTTATTCCTAGATTCCTACTTTTTCTCTCCCTCCTGTCTAGTTATTCATGTCAATATATCCACTACTGAATAAATTCTTTGTATCCTACTTGAACAGACTTTTATAGTTTAATTACGTAATTCTATCTACAAGGAATATCTAGAGCTTATTGGGACTATCTAAATTTTATGTAATTTTTATCATTGCATGTTTATATCATAACTTGCTTTCTTCAGTCAATATTAGGTTTTAGAAATTTGGTCATATTCATTTCTATAAATCAATTTGTTATTTTAGCAATGACATAGTAAGACATTGTACAGATATTTTGATTTTGTATATGTCCTACATACTTCTCTTCCTATCTGTGTGTCATTGCAAAGTACTCTGAAGTCAATTTATTTGTGTATATTCTTTGTGCACATTTGCCAAAAAAAAAAAAAAAATTGGTTTGTGGTGTTTATCTTGTAAGTTAATATCTAGAATTTCTATAGCATGCCTCTAAAATTCAGTATGTATTGGCAAATTACTTTCCAAAACAGTAACTACTTAGCTGGCTTCCTGCGTGTATCATGCACAATGCTATCTCCTTGTTTTTGTTCTTTGGCATCTATATGATTACTTCTATGATCAAATATCTTAAACAGATTAAACAGTTATGTTTCCTCATCAATGAATTGCCTGTTCATAGAATGTTTTCTTACTTGTTGATATTTAGAAGTTCTCTCTCTATGTTTTTGAATATAAATTGTGAATTTGCATTTTTATTGCAATTATTAGTCTGCCTATATTTCTTTTAAATTTTACTGAAGGTACATGCACATACCCTGGTATAATTCAAATAGAGATAATCTCTTCTTTAACAACTTGGTTAAATTATGTATAAAACTACAATTTATATATTAATCAGCAAAATTTTCTTTATAACATTTTTATATTTTTGAATCTCTATTTTATCTATGGCAAGATATTTACTGTGCAGTCCTGATTTGACTTGAAGTGATGTTTATTATTTCTACTTTTTTCACATTTTGTGTTGCTCTGGTTAGTTTTCTAAAGTTGCACAATTAATATATTGTTTAAATAGTTTAAATAAATTAATTTATGTTTACATCTGTATAAGCCATTGTTTTTATTTGAAATATTTTTATTGCTGTTCAGTTTTAAGTGTTTAATGTCCAATATTCCTCACATTTTGTGTTGCTCTGGTTAGTTTTCTAAAGTTGCACAATTAATATATTGTTTAAATATTTTAAATAAATTAATTTATGTTTACATCTGTATAAGCCATTGTTTTTATTTGAAATATTTTTATTGCTGTTCAGTTTTAAGAGTTTAATGTCCAATATTCTTTCATTCTTATATGTTTTAGTATGGTATTTTTAAAAATATTTTTAGATTGCATGTCCTCTGTTAGTTTTTTAATTGCACTGCTTAAATGTTATCTTTGTTCTAATTTTCAATTTTCTTCTTTTCTTGTTCATAGTATTGGGTCAAAACTCTTCCCAGGTTTTGCAATTTTAAAATCTTTTTCTTATATTCCTATGAGTTTATATGATTCCTATATCATTGTGGTAGTTTTTCACATCATCATTCTCTAGTATTTTTCTTGACAAAAAATGTATTTTAAGAATTGTTTTTTTGGTATTTAGAATGACAAATAGCTTCTTTGGTTACTTTCCTTTCTTCTTTTCTATTAAAACTTTAACCCATTATATTTTTAGATGCATTTATTTTCATTAGTGTAAGGTTTTTATTGAATCACAAAACCTCTATTTGGAAAGTTATATTTGTTTATATTTATTTAGTGTTGCTTTTATTATATTTTAGTATATTGCTCTTTAATTTTTCTCTAAAAATATTATTGTAAAATTTGATGCCCATTTATTTGCATGTGTGTGTGTGTGTGTGTGTGTGTGTGAGAGAGAGAGAGAGAGAGAGAGAGAGAGAGAGAGAGAGAGAGAAAACACCCACAGAGAGAGCATGTGGATATGATTTGTGTGCATGTGTTGCAATTTGAATGATGGCTTAAATGAAACAGAATTGGATATCTACTTTTAATTCTTCAAATGGATGTACATAAATGAAGATGATCTTCAACAAATATTTTTTGCATGTGTGGAATTTAGGCATGAATCTTTAACTAGCTAGTTTTCTTGCTTATCCCCAAGTGATTTGTGCTTCTATTCTTCACCACCATGCAGATAAATAATTCTTTGCAAGTCCTTTTTAATATCCCTTGTAAGTAAAGAAAGCTTTTTCCTTTCAGTATTACTTACATTTAAACTTTTAATTGTCACATTTTAAAAAATATATTTGAGATCAAATAATTTAAGAGTCCTGGGAGGAGGGATAGACAGAGGTTAGTAAATGGGCACAAAATTACAACTAGATAGAAGAATAAGTTCTAGTGGTGTACAGTAGTGCTAGGAATCTATAACTAACAAAAATTTGTCGTACATTCTAAAATGGAGGATCTCAGATGTTCTCATCACAAATGATAAATTTTTGCACTGATGAATTTCTTAACTACCCTGACTTGATCATTACACATTGTATACGTGTATTAAAATATAACTCTGTACCCCATAAATATGTATAATCAATATGTTTTGATTAAAAATAATTAATTAAAAATATAAATGAATAAATGTTTGAGGTAATGGGGGATAAAGATTCCTAACTTGACATAAACTTTTCTCCTTT
>NW_007740938.1:1571-7914 GCF_000696425.1 Galeopterus variegatus | reverse complement strand
TTCTGAAGTAAAATCTTCTCTATTGCACTTCCACCAGAAACAAATGTCCATGTCAGTAACTCTCGCTGTTTACAAACCTCATCCATAGGCAACTGTTCATGACTTTCTCAATTATTTTCTGTATATGCCATTGATTTCTTTTTAATTATCATGCTTAGATTTTTATAATGCTTAAGATTCTTTGGATAAATGCTGCTTTAGTAAAAAGTTTAATTTGGGGCCGGCTCCATGGCTCACTCGGGAGAGTGCGGTGCTGGGAGCACAGCGGTGCTCCCACCACGGGTTCGGATCCTATATAGGAATGGCTGGTGCACTCACTGGCTGAGTGCGGTGGGAGGGACACCAAGCCAAGGGTTGCGATCCCCTTACCAGTCACAAAAAAAAAAAAAAAAAAAAAAAAAAAAAATTTGACAAGAATAACAACTCAAGTGGTTTTACAACACTTAACAATGGTCAGTGAGACATTTCACTTTAAAAAATGGCAAGATTTGTGAAGACCTAAAAATCGGGGCACTCTTGAGTTTCATGCTTGAATTTGTTCTGAAGAGGATACTTTTCTGGATCCAGGTCAGTGTTTTCAGAGCTAGTTTCATTTCACTATTATCGAGTATATGGTTTAGGGGACAACAGAGAGAGAATGAGAAAGGGAATCATTTTCTTAGCATAAATTGTTTTTACATTATCATCTGCTCTTACATGCAGTTGTATTGTCTAATGAACAATTCAGTGTGTCCTGATTAAAACAAGATGTGTTTCTGATAATAAATATGTGGTTAGACAAAAAGTGCATGAGGTTTAAGGAACACACTTTTTACCACTTTAAGCAATTTGTTACTTTGGTAAATTTCTTAATCACTCTGTTCTATAGAATTCTGGAAATAAAATCCCTAATAAGGACTATGTAAGTTAATGTAAATATTACATGAACTAAGTTATGCAAAAATACATTAAAAATTATAGTAATATAATTGTTGTTTATTTTTCTTTTCATAGGGGCAAGGGGGAGGATGTTTTCTGACCTGCTTTTTACACGTAAGAAAATTGATGGGGAAAGGAGGGAGGGGGTTTGGAAAGTGGACAGGTCAGGCAAAGGGCATAAAGAAATATCACATTTTGTAAGAATAAATATACTAATAATAAATTAAAATGTTTTAAAAAAATATTATTTAAAGCTCAATTTAACCAAAAAAAATATTCATTTTATCTAGAATTGTTTTGCTTTTCATGTTAAACTCAATGATATTTTTTTACATTGTGTACACTGTCTTGCATATTCAGCATGTCCTATATGGTTTAGCAGAGATTAATGAGGACAAATGTATTAAATATTTTATTATGATTGCATTAACGTATTTTCTATAGTTCTAAATCCCAAATTAAACTAATGATTTTTTTGTTTTTGTTGCAATAGATTTTTATTCTGCTTGCTTCATAGTTAAATTCTCTTTCTACATAGATTTATGTTTATGATTAAAAAATAGATTTTGCGTGAGATTTTTATAACTAATCTGTCTTTCTATGATTGAGGTGTGTCTTTTTATGACTAGCTTTGCTCTTGGCATTCTTCCTACAGACATAATACTAGTAAAATATTTGTCATTTTTCGAGACCTATTTACTTGTGTGGAGTCATCAATAAAAGCTCTTCTTAAAGAACTTAATTAATTATTTCCTTAAAAATAGAACTTTATTATTTGCCAAACATCTGGATTTTGGCAAGGCCTTGAAATCAGAGAGACAGCATGAGTCATTCTCAATGACATTATAGTTTAATGGTAATGGGATTGGTGTACAGTTTGCAATTTTGCAACGGAATAAACTATACAAAATATTAAATGTACCACTAAAGATTATATATAAGCATTTATATATATATATTATACATACATAACGTATGTATCAATTTATTAGTAGGGTTGCAAAATGTTGGTCAAAATAGCCTTCACAGTGAGTTGAAATTGGCTAAAATCCTGGACAATAATAAGACATTATTGAGGTAGATACAAGAGGAAATTTCGTTGTAGACAAAGCAAAGAGAAAAAGATTGTGTGGTTTTAAATAGTCTTTTACATTTAATTGAATTGGGAAATGGGTACATTATTTAGAAAAGATGATGCACACATAAGAGCTTGACAGGAGCTGCATTCAGTTGACCACCAACAGACAGTTCAAGTGCAAATCATGTGGGCTTTCGCAGAATCTAACACGTTTTTATTTTACTAGGTAGATAGATGTGCCAGTTATCAAGCAATTGTTTTTAAGCTTCAAAATCACCCTTCTATATCTTGCTTTGGTATGCTGATGCTGGAATTCTGCAAACCACATTTTTTCTTATCCATCTGGATCAATTATGCAAGGTTATACCAATAGGGACTGGTAGACTGAGGCTGTGAGGCTGGAAAAGGAAGATGGGGTTTATGTCTCCTAAGTACTTCCTGTGCATTCCTTATGGGCTTCTTCATTCTGTGGGCACAGTGCTTCTTCATCTTGGAAGTAATATGTCATTAAGTCATTTCTATAAAAGATACTGAATCAAGTCTTCAGGGTTCCCAGTGTTTGCACAACCAGCATCACTGTGCCCCACCTCAGAGATATCTACTTGCACCAGCCACTTTGTGCCCCACCTCAGAGGTCAGCTCCATTGAGGTGGGGTGCCATTGAGACACTTCTCAGCTCATAGAAATTAACATCAGCTAGGCATCACCTATGCTTCAAACATCTGAAGTTTAGCTTCCATGGCCCTTTCTAAGTTTCTATGTTTGTATTATTACAACCATTTCCTTTCACTCCATCACCACTAGAGTCGACAGTTGTTTCTTGGCAATTCATACTTCCATGACATCTTAAATTCTCTTTATTTTTTTTATATATGTAGATAATAACTTTGGTATCTAGTTAATAATTCTCTATATTAAATTTTCCTTTTTTTCCCCAAAAGATTGCTGTGGTCTCTGTTTCTGACTGAGCACTGATCAGTGCTTTTCTCAACATGGAAATCATACTTCCTAAATACAGCACCTGTTGAATGTAAAGACCCAAGGGTTCTTCTTGGAGATTTTGATTCTCTCCTTCTGAGTCCAGGGATATGCATATTTTTAAAAGAAACCCACGTGATTCTGATGACTAGCCAAGTTTTGGAAGTGGTCTTGTAAACCCACAAGAAGCCATGCAAGCATTTTTTTTTTAAGTGAATCATTTTAGAAAGACCTTTTTACAATACGTGACCATTTGAATTACTTTTACTGGAGGCAAGACTGGAAGCTTTGTGAGTGTCCTAGGTTGAGTAATAGAATTTGGACTTGATTGTTGGAAGAGCCATTCCCAACTATAAGACTAAAGGATAAAGATGATACCTAGTTACAAAATCAATTACTAGCAGTTTCATTTGTATTTCAGGAAAATTGTCTTCATTCATAGATTATAATATTTGTTCTGCAATCTTTCTATATAAATAACTGTCTCCCCAAAAGGGATATTATGTTCATCGATAGCAGATACCGGGGAACTCTGACTTTTGTTTTTCTGAAGATCAGACACAGCTACATGGTGTATATTCAATACATATTTGCTGAATTTAAATAAGCTGTAATAAAATACACACATACATATACAAACACACACATTTAAATATATATATGTATATTTGTTTTAATGTATTACCTCCTATTTACAATTTGTCTGTTAAACTACATATGAAATATGTAAAACATTTATTATGCATTTAATCTGGATAGTGTTATGTCATAAGAGAGATTATGTAACTAAAAATTACCAAGATTTGACTTAAATAGAGTACATGTTCATAATATTCTATTTGGCATCTATTTTAATTTTAAATACAATTCTACAATCCACTCATTCTGAGGTTTTATGTGCCTCCACAAACTCTCCATCTGATCCTACCCATCAAAATTTCTCTTTAACTTAGCTATGTTAACATTCCTAATTCATTCCTAATTTATTCTCTTGAACCAAAAGAGTTCCCTACTTCTTGCCTGCTTTAGTGTTTAATTGCTTCACAGACTTCCAAATTAAACTCTGTAGCAATTTACTTTGCTCTCCTGGTAAAACAGTGAGTTTTTCAGCATGATTTAAATGAAAATGAAAATCATGACATGAAGAGAACTCTATACCAATATGTCAAAAAGCAGGGGCTTCTGAAACTCTTCTTCCTCTCATTTGATTGGAGGTTATCAGTGAATTAATACAATAGAATTTGTCAGCAGGTTTATAGCTTCATTTCAAGGAAGCAATGACCAGAAGTCTTTATATTTAAGCCACATCCAGTTCAGCATTTCCAAGACTGTACCTGAAGAAAGGATCATTGTCTCATGTTATGAGTGATTCAATCAGTATTATAGAATTCTTATTCATGATTCTTTAAATCCACTCATTTTTTTGTAGTTTTTTCTAAAATATAATTAAACTACCCACCAAAGATGCATTCTGCTGTGTTCAACTGCTATTTTTATCACTGAGTAGTTTAAGATATGAAGTTTTAGGCGTCTATATGTCACCAAATTAAAGAAAAATGATTGAAAAGTAAAATTTCAAAGTAAAATACTATAAATTTTGTATATAAAATAAATCTCTAAATTTTAATTACAAGGGCTATCAAAAATAATTTTTACCTTTGGAAGATGCTCAACTGAAAACGGTAGAGTCATATTTAATATTCTAAGTTTCTACATATTCTGAATCAGTTCTCAAAATTTGTGGAACAGTGACATTCTAAATTCATACCCAATAATAATGACTAACTAGAAGCAAATTTGATTTTACTAACCTAGAGCCATAGTTGCTAACCCAGGTTTCAATAGTAACTACTGACATTGAAACAGACTGTCCTTTACTTTCTAGAAGTCAAGGTCTGCCATCAGCGGTATGAGAGCAAACTAACTTGAAACTTTATTACAGTGATGTGAGTCTAACTAGATGATCTTCTACATAAAACTTTTCCATATAAAAATGCTAATGCAATTATAATCAGTAAAACTCCACATGGAAAGTGAATTTTTACTAAATTTATAAGTATTATACAGATAATTTTGTAACCCAACACCTAGTCACTGGATTCTTGCCCTTTCTAGTTCACCTCCTTTTAATTCTGGTTATAGATTTTTTTATGATATTACTGAAACTTTAGGAACTATGATAATAAACTCCTAATATGATTAGAACCATATTGACTTGCAGTCCTGTTTGTGCTCTATTCCAATAGAAAGTACTGCAAGGAGGAAAATGTTTGGTATCTGTGCTTTCCTCTACCACAGTACAGGAAAAGGTGGTTATTGAGCACTTGAAATGTGCCTAATGTGACTGAAAAAGTGAACTTTAAATTTCATTTAAGTTTAGCAATTTCAATTTAAATAATCTCATGTAGCTCGTAGCCACTGTGCCTACAGGACAGCCTAGGTCTGTGACATTGCTGGTTGACTCTGTATTATTCCTTATTATTCTTCAGAAGTTCTATAGAATATAGACTTGTTTCTAATAAATTGCATAAATGACTTTTCATGTTTCTGTCATTGAGACTTTCACATTTTGGACTTATCAGTAAAAAATAAAGATATTTGTTTCAATTTTTAAAAGGATGGACATAAAAAGAAGGAAGGAAAGAAGGAAGAGAGAGGGAGTGAGACAAGGAGGGAGGAAGGAAAGAAATGCAGACTATGTTGAAATAACAGACACATTATCAGAAGAAATTGTTGTCTTGAGGTCTTAAAAAATATTTTCTTCAACATTGCTCTGTGTATCATAAAATGCATAAAAATTGAAGTAATTTCCCATGAAATGGAAAAAAAAATCGCATACATATTGAAAATGCTCATAGGGAATGTGATAATGAGGGGATTTATCTCTTGGCATATAATCCTTGAATTTATATACTTAATTACAGTTTTAAAGCAATTTACTCACTTCATTTCTGAATTGTAAGCAGTGGAAATGCAATCTGATTGAATTATTTAGCCAATTGATATGACTACTTAATTTCAAAGAGAGGGGTTAAATTAGGTCTCATTATTTATAATAGACTTATCTTTACACATAACCTGCTGCCTCTATGGTCAGAGCATTCCCAATTTTTACTGTGAAGAAAAATTTTCCATATTTCTCTCTGTTCCTGTCCAGAACACTTGAGTTTGGGGTTTGAATCTCTGTCTTTGAACATAGTTTTTGGAAATATTTTTTTAAACCCCAATTTCTTGTGAAACTTATGCTCTAAGATCATGCTATGTAAATTGAACTGCTATTAAGTGGAACAAGGTTGGTCTTTTCTTATAATCCATAAAGGGGGGCAAAAAACATATGTCTATGTACACACACACAAATACATAATACAC
>NW_007740938.1:0-519 GCF_000696425.1 Galeopterus variegatus | reverse complement strand
CTTAAATCTATAGCCTCTTTATTCCAATATGTTTCTGGAATATTACATTCCTATTTACTGTTATTACTCATTTGTCAAAGGAAGGACATCTATACCTTAAAAAATAGTTATCTCAACTCCTTGGTACTTCATACTCCGGAGACATCTTAAAAGTTCATGCTAGGTCCATTCTTTGATTATTTCAGGTTAAAAAATACAAACTTGAAAAAAGTTACAAATAAAAGACAATGGTGGAAATTTCCATGAAGTCACCTTTATTCAGAAATACAAAATCATCAGCCATTGCCCTCACTATCTTTGTCTCTGTGTTAGTCTCAGTCTTTCATATTGCTAATAACCTTTTCCTGCCAATCCACACCTCCTTTCACTCCACTGTAGAAGGAAGCCCTCACCTCTGTGTTCCAACACATAAAAATCTTGGGGAGGACTCTAATTTATCAACTTGGATATCATGCAGGTTATTATTATCTCTAAGCATGATCTGACTAGGTGCCCTTGCTCTTAACTTTGGGTACCAAT
>NW_007740937.1:26331-27624 GCF_000696425.1 Galeopterus variegatus | reverse complement strand
CACACACTCACAAAAGGTCACATATGTATTTGCATTTATGCAAAGTTATGCATGTATATGTATAAAGAATTGAATAAAGAAGAAGATGTAACTCTGATTATGCCAAATAGCTAGTTTTGCTTTGCATAAGGTAGCAAACTAATAAGTGACAGGCTTTTAAAAAGAATCAGCTGAGAGATCAAGTTTTTTAAATTTATTTGATTTTTTGTGTATCACTTATTTTTTTGTTCAACAGTCTGTACCGTTTTACAATCCCTCCAGCAACCTACGAGGGTTCCAATATCTCCATATCCTTGTCAACATTTTGTAGTAACTCTCTTTGATGACAGCCCTTCTGATGTGTGCAAAGTATGAGCTCACTGTGGTTCTCATATACATTTCCTTAATGGTGATGATGAATACCGTCTTCGGTGCTTACTGGCCTTTTGTAGATCTCACTTAAAGAAATGTTTATTTGAATTATCTGACCAGTTTCATTCGTTTGTTTCTTTTGGCTGCTGGCCTGTGCTGGTATCCTAACCCTTGATGGTTACAATATTTTTATGAAATGGAATTTTGGAGTTGTCACTGTTCCCCTGAAAGAAGAGGTTGTTACCTAAAGAAGGAACTGGAAAGAAGGGAAATGTTTTCAAACTCAAATGTCTTCATGGGTCAAGCAGATGAAAAGTATGTAAAGGGTTTAAAACACAGAGTAGTGTTTTGGAGAGTAAATGTTCTGTAAAAGACTCACTTAAACATTAATGTTTATAACTGCATGACAATGTNCAACATAAGCCACATCGGGTCAAACGAGTATTTAGCACAAGGTGAGTAGTCCCTAAGTGTTTCTGGAAGAAATGAATTTGAGATTTAGTGTTTCTCACTTCTGAATTCACTCAGATCGTTCCTGGGTGTGGAGTTCAAATCGAATGATAGACGTAACGTTAGCCATCCAGTGACTTTCTAGAGCCTATGTATTTTCCAAGCAGTTCCAGTAGTCAAAGTACTCACTAAAAGAGAGTCTAGCCTGGATCAGTGTCTGATACGCTATTGGTGGTACTTAACGTAATTTTTTTCTTTCACATTAATTGCTATGAGTGGTTTCTCTGATATGACAAAAAGATCGTGATAGGAGGGAAGACAGCGGTAGCTGGAATAAGAAAGGAAAGGTGAGACAGACAGGCCTTGTCTAGCATCCTTGATCACTTACTTACTACATGCCTAACCGCAGGCAAATATACAACCCCTATAAACCTTTGTTACCTAAAACGTAAAACAGGCATGCTAGCATTTGTTCTTCAGTAGCGTTGAGAG
>NW_007740937.1:20557-24821 GCF_000696425.1 Galeopterus variegatus | reverse complement strand
AACCATGGCCATCCTTGGCTCCTACATCTTCATCATTGCCAGCATCCTTTGCTTCAAGTCCCCTGAGAGCAGGTCCAAAGCCTTCAGCACTTGCAACACCACATGTTAGCGGTTGCTGACTCACCCCAGAGATGTCGGACTGGCTGTCTCTGGCCCACCGGCCCAGGTCCAGCGGCTTTGGGAGGCCAAGGCCCTGCGGCAGGAGGGGGCATGTGCAGAGCCCAGGGCTGTAGGTCTCTCACTGGGTGCCCGGGGAAATCAGGGTGTGGCTGGCCTGTCCCCAGTCCAGGAAAGACCACCAGTAATATGGAAACTCCTGCAGTGGAGCTCGCTGCCAAACCTCCCCAGGGATGTGGACTTTGGGGCCCCATGGTTCCCCAATGTCAGCTTTCAACAAGAGTGCTGAGTCCCTGCCAATTGTCCATCAGCTGTGGCCACAGAACAGTCCCAGTCCTTCGTCCCCACGGTATCCCCATTACCAGGTCTTGTCTTGCCCACTGAAGGCTCACTGAGGGCTTGAGCCCACAAAATAAGTTGTTGTCAGTTACAACGTGCCTGTTTTTGTGGCTCCCAGAGCTCTGTAGGAAGCACAGGACACTCTGGGGTAGGAGAAAGGTCAGGATCTTGCAGCCCAGGCCACAGACCAGCTTCTCCTGGCCTCCCCCTGGCAAGGTCCTCAGCAGGCCAATGGCCACCCTGAGCCCAGGTTCCCACATACCTCATTAGAGGCCACAGGCCCACAGCCTCCCACTCTCAGCTGAAACCAGGGTCAAGGCCATCAGGTGATTTACTGTGATTCATCCTTTGCCTGGCAAGGGCCCAGGGAGGACTGGCAGGGAAGTAAAAGATTACGGTGCCAGGTGAGTATGGGACAGGGAATGACAATCTGTGTAAAGTGTCCCTGGGATGATCTATAGTCACCTCTATTTCTGGGCTGATTGGGCTCTGGAGGAGCTTTCTTCCCTCTTTTCCTCCTCCTCTTCCTCTCTATTCCTGGTCCTGGCATCTGGTACCCTCGCATCCTGAGCCTGTGGGGGGCAGGTCACAATGGATGCTGCTGACCACTGTTGCCTATCAGCAGTGTGTTTCTTTTTATTGCTTAATATTGTATTGTGTAGATGTACCACAGTTCACTGATCTGTTCGCATGGTGATGAGCATTTATTTGGGTTGAGAGTTCCTAACTAGCCCTTATTCCCCTCAGGCTTTTTATGTTGAGCCATTCTGTTGCAGTGTAGTTAGCGGTATCTCAGTGGACTGATATCTTTTATTTCTCTGCTAACTAATTACATTGAGGATCTTCTTGGCCGTTCTTACATCTTTTTGATGGACATCTGTTCAAGCCTTTTGCCCATTTTTTAATTGGATTGCTTGTTTTATTATTGAGTTGTAAAAGTTCTGTATGTATTCTGGCTATAGGTCCTTTGTCAAATATATATGTATTCTGAATATTTTCTCTCATTCTGTGGCTCGCATTTTCATTTTTTATTGAATAGGAAGAATTTAAAAGTATATAACAGAGTCCAACTTATCTATATATTTTTTTCTCGATTTATTTTTTTTTGTATTCTCTGGATATTTCCATTTTCTTTAAATAGTTTTATAGACTCTTGCCATTATAATTTAATTATTTGTATGTGTGAGGATATAGCCAAGAGTAATTATTTTTTTCAGGTCTTCTTAAATTTTCCTCAACAATGATATCTAATTTTCTTATATTGAGTTTTTTCAATATTTGCTTAAATTTATCACTAAATGATTAATTTTCTGTTGCTATTGCAAATGTTATATTATTTCATTTTTCACTTGTTTATTGCTCATATATAAAATATAATTGATCTTTTATATTGATATTGATATCCTAAGACATTGATAAACTCATGTGTTAGTTCCTGGAGGTCTAGATTACCTAGGACTTTTAAGAAATGTTATAATATTAACTGTGAAATAGAAGTTTTGTGTGTGTGTGTGTGTGTGTGTGTGTGTGACCGGTAAGGGGATTGGAACCCTTGGCTTGGTGTCACCCGCACTGTGCTCAGCCAGTGAGCGCACCGGCCATCCCCATATAGGATCCGAACCCGTGGCCTCGGCACTCCCAGCGGTGCACTTTCCCAAGTGAGCCACAGGTTCGGCCCGAAATAGAAGTTTTACTTTTCCTTTCCCTTCTACCTGCCTTTTATTTCATTCACTTGACTTGTTTCCCAGGCTAGGACTTCCATTACAATGTTGAACAGAAGTGGTGAGAAAGGACAATCTCGCTGTGTTCCTGATCTTAGGGGTAAAGGATTCAGCCTTTCATCATTAAGTATGATGCTATCTGAAGGCTTTTCATGGATTTCCCTTGAGGGGGATTTCATGGTTTGCTGAGAGTTTTTATCATGGATGGGAGTTTAGAGAGGACAAAGGTAAAATCAGCTGTCCTGTGATTTATTCTTTTTTCTGATTCCGGGTAGTACAAACCTAGAGAAATAATAGAAGGCAGGAGACCCAACCCAATAACCTCCCTGTGATGACTGGTCCATCAGATAAAGAGATTAATGATATTAGCTTGGAGGAGAGCCATTATCTGTGGAATGCTCTTAACAGAATGACCCTGGCTTAGAACTGCTTATGATAAACACATCCAGAATCAATGGCATTATTATGAGGCACCTTTCCCTGAAGAATGTCACGTAACCTACATAGAGCTCTGTGGTCCCAAATAGAAATGTACAAAAAAAAATGTTCCATAAAGAAAATGTGCTCTACTCCATGAGGAAATAATCTGTGCACCTCATTAGAGACTTCATAAAATCAGTCCTGAAGTCATGTGTTAGAGGAGGAAGAAGACAGTCTGGAAAGCTGCCCTCAACGTGCCAGAACTATTTCTGCTTTGCCTGTGCATAGGCGTGCAATTGACAATACTAATTAAGCTTGACATGGGTAAGATTTACTCTTTTGATGTTGTTTTGGATTTTTGCATTATGTTTATGAGAGATATTGATCTGAAGTTTCATTTTCTTGTAATTATCTTTTAATACAGTATCAGTGCAAAAACAAGATTATAAAGTAAATTGTAAAGTATTCACTCCTCTGTTTTTTGAAATAGGTTTTGTAGATGTGGTGTAATTTCTCCCTTAAATGTTTGGCAGAACTCAGTGAAGACATTTGGGTCTGAAGTTTTCTTTTCTTTCTTTTTTTTTGGGGGGGGCGTTTAATTACAAATTCAATTTCTTTAATAGATATAAAGATGTGTAGTATTGTATGTCTTCTGTTAGTTTTGATTAAATGTATATTTCAAGAAATTTGGCATAATACTTATAATTTTCCTCTAATATACTTTTAATGGTTGTATCATATAATAATAACCTCTCTTACTTCTGCTATTGATAATTTGTTTTTTCTCTCTTGTTTGATAATATATCCAGAAGTTTGCAATTTTATTAATATTTTCAAAGAACCAGCTATTGATTTCAGACATCTTTTCCATTTTTTGTCCATTTGCTATTTTATTATTTTCTGCTCTTATCATCATAATTACTACCTTTCTTTCACTTAATTTCTGACAAATGTACTCTTCTAGTTTCTTCTCTATTGCAAGCATTTATACCTTTAAAATATCCCTTTAAGCACTGATTTAGCCACATCCCAGAAATACTATGTATTTTTTTTTATAACTTGATTCAAAATGTTTTCTAATGTTTTAAATGTTTATAATTGTTTCATGGATTATTTAGCAGTATATATTTAATTTCCAAATATATGGCGATTTTTCCAGACCTTTTTGTTAGTGATTTTGAATATACTGCAGTAGTGATCAGTGAATACCCTTTTTATGAAATCAAGATTTATATATTTAGAAAGAAGTATTTTCTGACCTAGTATGAAGTCTATCTTAGTAAATTTTTCATGCATATCTGAAAAAAAAAATATGTATCCTTTTTTGGGGGTTTTAGTGTTTTGTAAATATTAAGCCAAGCTGGTTGATGTGTTTTATAGATAAACATAGTATTTGTATTCTCAGTGATTTTCTATTTGTTTTACATGTCACTAATAAGGGAGTATTAAGTATTTAACTATAATTGCATTTGGGGGTTTTAGTGTTTTGTAAATATTAAGCCAAGCTGGTTGATGTGTTTTATAGATAAACGTAGTATTTGTATTCTCAGTGATTTTCTATTTGTTCTACATGTCACTAATAAGGGAGTATTAAGTATTAATTGCATTTTTTTTTCTATTTCACCTTTCAGTTCTATGAGTTTTTGCTTCATGTACAGATTAGTATT
>NW_007740937.1:18763-20428 GCF_000696425.1 Galeopterus variegatus | reverse complement strand
TGGGGGTTTTAGTGTTTTGTAAATATTAAGCCAAGCTGGTTGATGTGTTTTATAGATAAACATAGTATTTGTATTCTCAGTGATTTTCTATTTGTTTTACATGTCACTAATAAGGGAGTATTAAGTATTTAACTATAATTGCATTTTTTTTTTCTATTTCACCTTTCAGTTCTATGAGTTTTTGCTTCATGTACAGATTAGTATTTCTGTTAGTAGTTGCAGACATTTAGAATTCTAGTGAGCTCCTGATGTATTAACCACTTTAATTATAACTTGGTCATCATTATCCCTGGAGATAGTTCCTGTTCTCAATTTTTTTTTGCTCTGATCTTATTATTACCATTTCAGCTTTCGTGAGAACAGGGTTTGTAGTGCTATACCATTTTCTTTTTAATCCTTTTACTTGTAACCTACTGTATTTTTATATTTGAAGAGAGTTTTAGGTAGACATCATAGAGTTGAGTCATTATTTTTTATCCAATCTGACGATACCTACCTTATGTTGGGATTTTTAGATTTTTATAGTTTATATAATTTTGATTTATTTGGATTTAAGCCCAAGGTTTAAGTTGCATTTATTCTTTATGTACCCCACTTGAGTTTTTCTTTCTTTTTTCTCATTTTGTGTATTTGTTTGGATAAACGTCATTTAATGTTTTTTTGTTACCATTTGTTTGTCTTCCATTTTATCTGCACTATTGGTTAATATCTAAAGCTCTTTGTGTTTTATTTTTAGTCGTCAATGTAGGATTTACAAACGTACATTTTTTTTTTTTTTCCTTTTTGTCTTTTTTCATGACCAGCAACGGATCGCAACCCTCAGTGTCACGCCCATACCGGACCGGGACCGGCAATGGGATTGCAACCCTAGGTGTTGTGCCCACACCTCGCTCAGCCAGTGAGCGGCCAGTCTGTATGTGGGGTCCGAACCCTCGGCGGGAGCGCCGCCGCGCTCCCAAGCGGCGCACTGTAGCAGTGCGCCACCGGGCCGGCCCTACAAACGTACATTTAATTTATGATATTTTACCTTCAAATTATATTTTACCACTTTATGTAAAAGTCAAGGACTTTTTGACATTAAGGTTTTTTTTTTTTACTTTGCTCTTAAATTGTGTGATATTTCTTTTTTTTTCTTTGATCTTTTAATTTTATGTATAAGCCCCAAAATACATGTTCTTGTTTTTGCTTTTATCAGTCTTTTGTTTTAATTAAAACCTGAGAAAAGTGTTTTTATATTATTATATAAAAATATACTAACACCTAGATATAAACTTTTGTTTTCTAGTTTTTGTGCTCTTCATTTTTAAAGGTGGGTCTGTTTCCTTCAGGTATCTTTTTTTTTTTACATAAAATACTTCTTGTAATATTTCCTAAAGTATAGATCTGCTGGTGACAAATTATCTGAACTTATGTTTTATTGAAAAACTATTTTATTGTTAATTTTATTTTATTTTGTCAACATACAATGTGGTTGATTATTGTGGCCCATTACCGAAACCTCCCTCCTTACTCCCTCCCCGCCAACAACCTCATATCTGTTCCCTTGTCATATCAACTTCAAGGAATTGTAACTGTTGTGTCTTTTTCCCTCCCCCCACCCCAGGTTGTGTATTTATTTATTTATTTTTGACTCCCACAAATAAGTGAGAACATGTGGTATTTCTC
>NW_007740937.1:15448-17074 GCF_000696425.1 Galeopterus variegatus | reverse complement strand
GCATTTAAAAATGCTTATTTTTATATTGTAATTATAAACTTAATTTAACATTTATTTTTTCTGTACCATGGAGAAGAAATAACTCAAGCTAAGTGGAAAGGAGGTAATGTATTTGTGTCCATATTTTCATAACCTCTAATCCCAGAATTAAAAGAAACATGGATTTAATGCAGGCACTGTACGTTAGTAGATATATGGCTTTTGTAACTTTTAAAATCTCTCTGACACTCAATTTAGTTATGTATGAATGGGAACGATTAATTTATGCATTCGTATCCAAGTAACTGCCCATGTCAGGCCCTTAGCCAGATGCTGGGAATGTGGCTGTAAATTATGATAGATATGGGCCTTTCCAGACCTTAGAAATTAGAATTAGAATTGGGCAGCTAAACAGGCAATTACAAAATAATGTTATAAAGAAATATGGGGCTCGTAACTTGGACTTAGAGGTTCAGGAAATCCTGAACTCAGGAGCATCTACCTTGAGATAGGAGATAAGTAGGATCCAGCTAGGTACATGGAGAGGCAAGAAAAGAAAGTAGTCAAGGGAGCAAATAGGAGTTTTTGTATATTTCCCATGTTAGTGGAGATTGTGGTCCAAACCAACATGTAGCAGTGGGGACGGGATGAAGTGTCTGGGTAACAGGGAAAATCAACTGATACTTGGTAATTAAATTTTGAAAGTGATTGGCAAGAAGGCATGACACACACAAACCTTGAGAAGGCAGTTGATCGGATGGAAATGTTATTCACTGAGATGGGAGTACAACAAGAAAGATGGATTTGTTATGTAAAATCCTAAGTTCAGTTTTTGACATTATAAATTTTATGTATCTGGGAGACAACAAAAGAAGATGTCTAGAAAGTATTGGACAAATGCTGGGACCCTGGAAAAGGATCTAAGCCAGAGGTAAAAATGGTCCTTGAAGCCCCAGGAGAAGAGGGAGGGGGTAGAGGTATTGCAACAGGAGAGGAAAACCTGGAGCACAGTCCTGGGAACACCAGCAGGTGAAGGCTTTTCTGAGCACATGACAGAGTCTTAGAAGAGGCAGCTTTGGGACCTGGAGAAAAACCAGGTGTGTGGCATAGTAGAAACCAAGACAGCAAATAGTGTTTCTCAGATGGGGTCATATTCAAAAGATGAAGATCAAGGAAAAGTGGACTCAAATGAGTTGTGTTTATCAATAAGCATGCTGATAGTGATGTTCACAGGAGAAATGTCCATGTTGTGAGGAGGCTGATGGGCTGAAAGGTGAATGGGGAGAGTGAAAATGGAAACATGTGCTAGTGATTATGATTTAAGAAGTTTGGGTGTGAAGAGAAAGGAAAGACAAGAACATAGTCTGAGGTGAGCATCGAATCAGGAAAAGAGATTTGTGAGAACTTCTTTTAGTGTTAGAGAATGAGAAGCCTGACAAATTCTGCCTGTTTCCACAAAGCGAATGATCAAAATTGTCAAGGAAAGTATTTCAGTTCTCTAGTAATAGACCAAAGGCGTACAGCAAATCTAAAATAATTTATTCATAAGAACTACCGAGGGTGCGCCAGGGGCGCCTTGGCTCCCGCGTCTCCTCCCTCGCGTCTCGTCCCTCGCGCGCTCGCTCCTTCCCCACCCCCGCCCCCAGC
>NW_007740937.1:13833-14393 GCF_000696425.1 Galeopterus variegatus | reverse complement strand
AAGTTTGGAGGGGCCGCCATCTTGGTCCCAGCTCTCCACGTCTCCAACCCCGAGCTCGGCGGCGGCGGCCAGGTCCCTGCTGAATCACACGCCGCCATCCGGGAGGCCCAGGGAAGGTGCAGTGGATGAGCTTCATAGTCTGGATCCAAGAAGGCAAGAGTTATTGGAAGCTAGATTTACTGGAGTTGCAAGGGGGAGCACTGGGAGCACTGGCAGTTGCAGTGTTGGTGCTAAAGCCTCAACAAATAATGAAAGCTCTAATCACAGTTTTGGAAGCTTAGGATCTTTAAGTGACAAAGAATCAGAGAGACAACTGGCAGGCAGCTGAAAGGACTGTGCAAGTGACGGGACTTTATCTGCAGTAGGTTCCCTTGAGACACCAGAGAAGAAACAATCGGAATCATCCAGGGGAAGAAAGCGAAAAGCAGAAAATCAGAATGAAAGTAGTCAGGGAAAAAGTATTGGGGATCGTGGACACAAAATTAGCGACTATTTTGAATACCAAGGTGGGAATGGTTCAAGTCCAGTAAGAGGCATACCTCCTGCAATCCGTTCTCCTC
>NW_007740937.1:10600-10805 GCF_000696425.1 Galeopterus variegatus | reverse complement strand
GTAACTTTTAAAATCTCTCTGACACTCAATTTAGTTATGTATGAATGGGAACGATTAATTTGTGCATTCGTATCCAAGTAACTGCCCATGTCAGACCCTTAGCCAGATGCTGGGAATGTGGCTGTAAATTATGATGGATATGGTCCTTTCCAGACCTTAGAAATTAGAATTAGAATTGGGCAGCTAAACAGGCAATTACAAAATA
>NW_007740937.1:0-4969 GCF_000696425.1 Galeopterus variegatus | reverse complement strand
AGCTCTATTGTAAAAAAAAAAAAAAAAAAAAAAAAGAACTACCGAAAGTTGAGTAAGAACAGTGTGGATCTAGGTGTTCCTACCTGGGGCTCCTCCCATCTCTCCTCCTCAACCTCTGCCATCATGGGGGTGGGGGAGGGGCATGGGCCCTGAAAACCAGCAGCCTTTCTGGTGCTGCCTGGGTGAGCAATCTTGAGACAGCATCTTGAGCTAAAGTGGTGAGCTTGGTGACAACAGGTTGGGTGGAGGTGAGGGAGGGATGCAGCATCTCAGGTAAGTTGAGGTTGTCATCTTGTCTATGGCAAGCAACAGACTAGCATACTAGCTGGTGAATCAACAGGGAATTTTAGGAAGTGGGACAGCCATATATAGTTTGATAAAATTTATATATATCTCAGAGTGACCAGAAATAGCCAAGCCACCACATTCCCTGGATAACAGAGCTCATGAACATGCACAGAAGGTACATGGCAGAGACAAGTAGAAAATAAAATTGAGGCAGATTTGAATGCCAACTCTAGTTTCAGGCATACCCATCAGCACAGAGTGAAAAACTTGAGGTTTTTGAGTACAGCCTCTGGTCAGTCTTTGGCTGAACACTAAGCTGTGCAGAGACAGAGGTAGACAGGATAGCCTTCAACCAGGCTTTAAAAAAAAGAGAGAGTGTAAGGAAAAAAAAAACAAAACACATAACCTTATACATTTTGTGGAAGAAAGACTTCAAAGGCTTAGTCCAGGCAATTTATAAAGCAAAGCAATAATAACAACAAAAACCTACAGGGGGATAAAGTAAGAAGGAAACAAAACAAAACAAAAGCAAACAAGCAAAAACAGAGCTGATAGAACATATTATTGAAAATATCCAATATTAAGAAAAAAAAAAGATACGTAAAGAAATTAGAAAGTGTAATCTATATTCAGGAAAAAATTAGTCAATAGAAAGTTTTTCTGGATGTGTCCAGATACTGAATATAGTAGACAAAGTCTGCATAGCAGCTATTACAATTTTGAATAAAACTAAGGAAACCATACCTAAAGATTTTTAAGAAAAAAAAAAAGATACGTAAAGAAATTAGAAAGTGTAATCTATATTCAGGAAAAAATTAGTCAATAGAAAGTTTTTCTGGATGTGTCCAGATACTGAATATAGTAGACAAAGTCTGCATAGCAGCTATTACAATTTTGAATAAAACTAAGGAAACCATACCTAAAGATTTAGATAAAAGTGTGGTGACAATGACTCAGCAAAGTTATTGTCAGTGAATAGATGGTAATTCTAAACTATGAACAAATGGAAATTCTGGAATTGGAAACTATGGCAATTAAAATGAAAAATGTCGTAGAAGTCCTCAGAAACAGACTTAAAATGGTAAAAAAGGAATCAGTAAACTTGAGACTATATCGATAGAGAGTATTCAAATTTATAAACTCAGAGAAAAAAGAGTGAAGAAACATGAAGAGAACAGCAGAGACATCTGGGATATACGTGTAATGGCAGTGACAGAAGGAGAGAGAGGAAGGGCAAAATAAATACTAGAGCAAAAATGACAAAAATGTCCCAAATTTGATTAAAACACTTTTCTAGAGATTCAGTGAGCCCAAGGAATCCCAAGCAGGAATAATCCAAAGAGAACCACACCTAACTATGTCATAGTCAAAATGTTGACAGCAAAGGATGCAGAGAAAATCTTAAGAGCAAAGAGAGGAAAATTAGTTACCCTGTATAGAGAAACAAGGTGATTAATGGATGAAGCATCACCAGAAACAAGATAGGCCAGAAAGTAATGGAAAGACATAATCAAAGTGCTGAACCAAAAATATTATATCCAGTAAAACTATCTTCAATATAATGGTAACATCAAAAATATCCTAAGAAATTAAGAGTAATATTAGTAGAAGTAACAAATGAGTTTAGAAAGATCACAGGATACAAGATTGATATACATGTCTACGTACAAGCAATGAACAATTTGAAAATGAAATAAGAAATTGAATCCTTACACAACATCGTGAAGAATACAATATTCAAATAAATTAGCAAAGGAAATGCAAGATTTATACATTAAAACTATAAAACATGGAGAGAGATTTTAAAATGAGGTAAATAATTAGAAAAAACCTCTATGCTTATGAATCAGAATACACAATATTATTTGAATGGTAATTCTCCCCCAAAGATATACAAATTCAGTGCAGTGCCTTTCAAAATTCCAGTACTGATTTTGTATAAATTAATAAACTGCTTGTAAAATTTATATGTACATCCAAAGGACCTAGTATATCCAAAACACTCCATTAAGACAATGAAAAGACAAAGCATAGACTGGGAGAAAATATTTTCATACTGTTATGGTTAAGTTGTTCCCCTCAAATTCATATGTTAAAGTCCTTTCTCTCAGTTCTTCAGAATGTGACCTTATCTGAAACTGGGTCTTTACAAAGCTAATCAAGTTACAGAGAAGTCATCAGAGTTAATTCTAATCCAATGTGACTGGTGTCCTTTTAAACAGGGAAAATTTGGTCACATACACATGTAGAAAGGAGACAGTGTGAAGAGTTGAAGTGAGAAGCCCGGGGAAGAACTCTCCCTCACAGCCCTCAGAGGGAATTAATGCTCCTAATGCTCTCATTTTGAACTTTGTATTAGTCCATTTCTGTTGCTTATAAAAGAATACCTGAATACCTGAAACTGGATAGTTTATAAAGAACTGAAATTTATTTCTTATGATTTCAGAGGCTTGGAAGTCCAAGGTCCAAGGGATACACCTGGTAAGGGCCTTTTCCTTGGTGGGACCTCTCTACATGGTCCCATGGTGACCAGGGTGTCACATGACTAGAGAATGGTCTGAGCAAGAGAGCTAAGCTTTTCACTCACTATCCTTGTAAAGCCACGAGAAACATGGACTTTACTCCATGAATGGGTCCATCCATTCACAAGGGCACAGTCCTCACAATCTAATCGCCCCTTAAAGGTCTCACCTTTCAAACACCATAATTGGAATCCTGCCCTCTTAACATGGTCACAGTGGGGTTTAAGTTCCAATATGTGAGCTTTTGGGAGACATGTTTGGTCCACATCTGATGCACAGTTCTAGCCTCCAGAACTGTGAGAGAATAAATTTTTGTTGTTCAAGCCACCCAGTTTGTGGTACTTTATTACAGAAATCCTAGCATACTAATATACATATCACATATCTCATAAAAAATTCTTATATGTCAAATACATGAAAGATGCTTACTATTCATTAAAAAGAAGACTAACAACCAAAATAAAAATTGGGCAAAATACTTGAATAAAAAGTTTACCTATAAGACAAAAGTGGTATGAAGAGGTGCTTCGTATCATTAGTCATTAAGGAAATGTAAATCGAAACCACAGTATATCAATAGAGAGTATTCAATTTTATAAACACAGAGAAAAAAGGTACCATTGCACACCTATTAGAATGGCTGTAATAAAAAAGACAGATAATACCGTGTGTTGATAGGGAGAAACTGGAAGCCCCAGAGATTTCTGGTGAAATGTAAAATGGTGTGGCACCTTGGGGAACAGTTTGCACCTTGGGGAAGATTTCTGGTGAAATGTAAAATGGTGTGGCACCTTGGGGAACAGTTTCTTAAGTTAAACATAAACTTAACATACATCATAACAAGTCTACTTTACGAACCTCCTCAAAAATATATGTCCATAAAAAGACTTATACACAAATAATCATAGCAGCATTATTCATAATAGCTAAAAAATGGAAACCATCCAGATGTCCATCAATTGGAGGAAGCATAAACAAAATATAGTATATCTATACCACGGAATACTATTCAGCATTGAAAAGGAATGAAATACCAATACATAATCATGCATTAACGTCAGAGGAGCATTATATCAGGTGAAAGAAATCAATAACAAAAGGCCATATGTTAAATGTTCAGAGAAGGATGATAAATAGAAAATAAGAGAGTTTAGAGTATAAGCAAGAGAGTGTTTAAACCAATGTACTTAAAATCTAAGTGAAACAGCAAGAATGTGGAGCCAGGAAGGGGCTGAGACAGAAACTTGAATTGTCAAAACCTTGATGGATTAGGGGGAAGAGTAGAAACACCTAAGGAAGAGGACAGGAGGTTGGGGTCAGAGAGCAGGGCCTGAATTTATGATTTTAGAGGTGGAAGAGTTCCAGGCTCTGCTGAGAACAGGGCATAGTGGTTTCTTTAGGGGGGTGGACCACAGAGATTCTACTCCCAAGAGGCTACGGGGTGGAGGACTGGAGGCAGGAGTCACACATGGTGATGCAGACACAGACTATTGGGGGATTGAGGGTCTTGTATAAAGTGTCTGCACTGTTATTTGGGGGAATTATATGCCTGTGGATTCTGTTTCTCTGAATAGTGTTTGATCTGTTGCATGCCCTGATTTTGCTCCTTATGTATGCTTAGATACAACTTTGTTTGACTCTGACTCACGACCTTGCTTTGACCTTCTGATCTGAATGTGCTCTCAGTACAATGTGCTGTCCTAATTCTTTACTCCAGGTTTCACTTTAGTGTGGGCTCTTTGGTCCTGCCGTGGCCTCACCTATTTCCATGTACATATTTTGGCTGGTGTGAAGGTCTTACCAGCTCTTTTTGTTTTGCTTTTTAATCTGTCTGTGGGATACACTGACACCTAAGCCTTGATTTTTTTAGAGAATGGAGGAAAAGATTTGGTTTAGTGAATAAAAATAGTGGCCGTTCCTCAGCAACAAATGTTTATCTAAATAAAATAGTAAATTAGCTTTTATAGTTCAGTTCTGCCAGTCTTAGTCTTGGTGGAATAGTTCCAAGTTTTAATTAATTGGCACCATGGCTTTACATTGCTGTATGTCTTGAGTAGGTGACATTAAGAGATATGTTTTTCTTCATGGTATTTTATTACAAGAGTCCCTTTACCAATAAATATGAAGAGAATGACATATAATTATTGTGATTTTTTTTT
>NW_007740936.1:27078-27637 GCF_000696425.1 Galeopterus variegatus | reverse complement strand
GCTTGGTCTGATGAGTTTGCTTAGATTGATGAGCTCAGTCCGATGAGTTTACTTAGATCGATGAGCTTGGTGTGATGAGTTTACTTCGATCGATGGGCTTGGTTTGATGAGTTTAATTAGATCGAATAGCTTGCTTTGATGAGTTTACGTAGATCGATGAGCATGGTCTGATGAGCTAGCGTTCATCACTGCCCTCCAGATAGATGTCCTTAGCGTTTACTTAGATCGATGAGCTTGGACTGACAAGTTTACTTAGATCAATTAGCTCTGTCCGATGATTTTACTTAGATCGATTAGCTTGGTCTGATGAGTTTTCCGAGATCGTTTCGCTTGGTCTGATTAGTTTTCTTTGATCGATTAGTCAGGTCTAATTAGATTTTCCTAGATAGATTAGCTTGGTCTGATTATTTTAACTAGGTCGATTAGTTGGGTCTGATTAGTTTTCCTAGATCGATTAGTTGGGTCTGATTATTTTTCCTAGATCGATTGGTTGGGTCTGATTAGTTTTCCTAGATCGATTAGTTGGGTCTGATTATTTTTCCTAGATCGATTAGTTGGG
>NW_007740936.1:22652-26392 GCF_000696425.1 Galeopterus variegatus | reverse complement strand
GATGAGCTCTGTCTCATGAGTTTACTTAGATCGATGAGCTTTGTCTGATGACTTTATTAAATCGATGAGCTTGGTCTGATGAGATTTCCGAGATCGCTTCGCTTGGTCAGATTAGTTCTGATTATTTTTCCTAGATCGATTGGTTGGGTCTGATTAGTTTTCCTAGATCGATAGGTTGGGTCTGATTATTTTTCCTAGATCGATTGGTTGGGTCTGATTAGTTTTCCTAGATCGATTATTTGGGTCTGATTAGTTTTCCTAGATCGATTAGTTGGGTCAGATTATTTTTCCTAGATCGATTTGTTGGGTCTCATTAGTTTTCCTAGATCGATTAGTTGGGTCTGATTAGTTTTCCAAGATTGATTAGTTGGGTCGGATTAGTTTTCCTCAATCGATTAGTTGCGTCTGATTAGTTTTCCTCTATCGATTAGTTGGGTCTGATTAGTTTTCCTAGATCGATTTGTTGGGTCTCATTAGTTTTCCTAGATCGATTTGTTGGGTCTCATTAGTTTTCCTAGATCGATTTGTTGGGTCTCATTAGTTTTCCTAGATCGATTTGTTGGGTCTCATTAGTTTTCCTAGATCGATTTGTTGGGTCTCATTAGTTTTCCTAGATCGATTTGTTGGGTCTCATTAGTTTTCCTAGATCGATTTGTTGGGTCTCATTAGTTTTCCTAGATCGATTTGTTGGGTCTCATTAGTTTTCCTAGATCGATTTGTTGGGTCTCATTAGTTTTCCTAGATCGATTTGTTGGGTCTCATTAGTTTTCCTAGATCGATTTGTTGGGTCTCATTAGTTTTCCTAGATCGATTTGTTGGGTCTCATTAGTTTTCCTAGATCGATTTGTTGGGTCTCATTAGTTTTCCTAGATCGATTTGTTGGGTCTCATTAGTTTTCCTAGATCGATTTGTTGGGTCTCATTAGTTTTCCTAGATCGATTTGTTGGGTCTCATTAGTTTTCCTAGATCGATTTGTTGGGTCTCATTAGTTTTCCTAGATCGATTTGTTGGGTCTCATTAGTTTTCCTAGATCGATTTGTTGGGTCTCATTAGTTTTCCTAGATCGATTTGTTGGGTCTCATTAGTTTTCCTAGATCGATTTGTTGGGTCTCATTAGTTTTCCTAGATCGATTTGTTGGGTCTCATTAGTTTTCCTAGATCGATTTGTTGGGTCTCATTAGTTTTCCTAGATCGATTTGTTGGGTCTCATTAGTTTTCCTAGATCGATTTGTTGGGTCTCATTAGTTTTCCTAGATCGATTTGTTGGGTCTCATTAGTTTTCCTAGATCGATTTGTTGGGTCTCATTAGTTTTCCTAGATCGATTTGTTGGGTCTCATTAGTTTTCCTAGATCGATTTGTTGGGTCTCATTAGTTTTCCTAGATCGATTTGTTGGGTCTCATTAGTTTTCCTAGATCGATTTGTTGGGTCTCATTAGTTTTCCTAGATCGATTTGTTGGGTCTCATTAGTTTTCCTAGATCGATTTGTTGGGTCTCATTAGTTTTCCTAGATCGATTTGTTGGGTCTCATTAGTTTTCCTAGATCGATTTGTTGGGTCTCATTAGTTTTCCTAGATCGATTTGTTGGGTCTCATTAGTTTTCCTAGATCGATTTGTTGGGTCTCATTAGTTTTCCTAGATCGATTTGTTGGGTCTCATTAGTTTTCCTAGATCGATTTGTTGGGTCTCATTAGTTTTCCTAGATCGATTTGTTGGGTCTCATTAGTTTTCCTAGATCGATTTGTTGGGTCTCATTAGTTTTCCTAGATCGATTTGTTGGGTCTCATTAGTTTTCCTAGATCGATTTGTTGGGTCTCATTAGTTTTCCTAGATCGATTTGTTGGGTCTCATTAGTTTTCCTAGATCGATTTGTTGGGTCTCATTAGTTTTCCTAGATCGATTTGTTGGGTCTCATTAGTTTTCCTAGATCGATTTGTTGGGTCTCATTAGTTTTCCTAGATCGATTTGTTGGGTCTCATTAGTTTTCCTAGATCGATTTGTTGGGTCTCATTAGTTTTCCTAGATCGATTTGTTGGGTCTCATTAGTTTTCCTAGATCGATTTGTTGGGTCTCATTAGTTTTCCTAGATCGATTTGTTGGGTCTCATTAGTTTTCCTAGATCGATTTGTTGGGTCTCATTAGTTTTCCTAGATCGATTTGTTGGGTCTCATTAGTTTTCCTAGATCGATTTGTTGGGTCTCATTAGTTTTCCTAGATCGATTAGTTGGGTCTGATTAGTTTTCCTAGATCGATTAGTTGGGTCAGATTAGTTTTCCAAGATAGATTAGTTTGGTCTGATTAGTTTTCCTCAATCGATTAGTTGCGTCTGATTAGTTTTCCTCTATCGATTAGTTGGGTCTGATTATTTTTCTTAGATCGATTGGTTGGGTCTGATTAGTTTTCCTAGATCGATTAGTTGGGTCTGATTAGTTTTCCTACATCGATTATTTGGGTCTGATTAATTTTCCTAGATCGATTAGGTGTGTCTGATTATTTTTCCTGGATCGATTAGCTTGGTTTGATGAGTTTATTTGGAAAGATGAGCTGGGTCTGATGAGTTTACTTAGATCATTTAGCTCTGTCCGATGAGTTTACTTAGATCATTTAGCTTGGTCTGAAGAGTTGNCGATGGTCTTGGTCTGATGAGTTTATAAGATTGATTAGCTTGCTCTGATGAGATTACTTAGATCGATGAGCTTGGCCTGATGAGTTTACTCAGATGGATGTGCTTGGTCTGATGAGTTTACTTATATCAAATAGCTCTGTCCGATGATTTTACTTAGATGGATTACCTTGGACTGTTGAGTTTACTTAGATTGATGAGCTTGGTCTGATGAGTTTATTTCGATTGAAGAGCTTGTTCTGATGAGTTTACTTAGATCCATGAGCTTGGTCTGATGAATTTACTTAGATCCATGAGCTTGGTCTGATGAATTTACTTAGATCAATTAGCTCTGTCCGACGAGTTTACTTAGATCGATTATCTTGGTCTGATGAGTTTACTTTGATCGATGAGGTTCGTGTGATGAGTTTAATTAGATCAATGGTCTTGGTCTGATGAGTTTACGAAGATTGATTAGCTTGCTCTGATGAGTTTACTTACATCCATGAGCTTGGTCTGATGAGTTTACTTAGATCGATGAGCTCTGTCTCATGAGTTTACTTAGATCAATTAGCTCTGTCCGATGATTTTACTTAGATTGATTAGCTTGGACTGATGATTTTACTTAGACCGATGAGCTTGGTGTGATTTGTTTACTTAGATCAATGAGCTTGGTCTGATGACTTTACCTAGATCGATGAGCTTGGTCTGATGAGTTTACTTAGATCCATGAGCTTGGTCTGATGAATTTACTTAGATCAATTAGCTCTGTCCAACGAGTTTACTTAGATCGATTATCTTGGTCTGATGAGTTTACTTAGGTCGATGAGCTTGGTGTGAAGGGTTTACTTAGAATGATGAGCTTGGTCTGATGAGTTTAGTTAGATCGAGGAGCTCGGTCTGATGAGTTTACTTAGATCGATGAGCTTAGTCTGACGAGTTTACTTAGATCGAAGTGCTGGACCAGATGAGTTTACTCAGATCGATGAGCTCGGTCTGAGGAGTTTACTTAGATCGAGGAGCTTGTTCTCATGAGTTTACTTAGATCGAAGAGCTTGGTCTGATGAGTTTAATTAGATTGATGAACTTGGTCTGATGAGTTTACTTCGATTGAAGAGCTTGTTCTGATGAGTTTACTT
>NW_007740936.1:21035-22451 GCF_000696425.1 Galeopterus variegatus | reverse complement strand
GATGAGCTTGGTCTGATGAGTTTACTTACATCGATGAGCTTGGTCTGATAACATTACTTAGATCGATGAGCTTGGTCTAATGAGTTTACTTAGATCGATTATCTTGGTCTGATGAGTTTATTTAGATCGATGAGCTCGGTCTGATGAGTTTACGTATATCAATGTGCTCAGTCTGATGAGTTTACTTAGATCGATGAGCTCGGTCTGATGAGTTTACTTAGATCAATGAGCTCAGTCTGATGCGTTTACTTAGATAGATTAGATTGGTCTGATGAGTTTACTTAGATCAAAGACCTTGGTCTGATGTGTTTACTTAGATCGATTATCTTGGTCTGATGAGTTTATGTAGATCGATGAGCTCGGTCTGATGAGTTTACGTATATCAATGGGCTCAGTCTGATGAGTTTACTTAGATCGATGAGCTCGGTCTGATGAGTTTACGTATATCAATGGGCTCAGTCTGATGAGTTTACTTAGATCGATGAGCTCGGTCTGATGAGTTTACTTAGATCAAAGACCTTGGTCTGATGTGTTTACTTAGATCGATTATCTTGGTCTGAACAGTTTACTTAGATCGATGAGGTTCGTGTGATGAGTTTAATTAGATCGATGGTCTTGGTGTGCTGAGTTTACTAAGATTGATTAGCTTGCTCTGATGAGTTTACTTAGATCCATGAGATTTGTCTAATGAGCTTACTTAGATCAATTAGCTCTGTCCGATGATTTTACTTAGATTGATTAGCTTGGACTGATTAGTTTACTTAGATCGATGAGCTTGGTCTGATGTGTTTACTTAGATCGAAGAGGTTGTTCTGATGAGTTTACTTAGATCCATGAGCTTGGTCTGATGAATTTACTTAGATCGAAGAGGTTGTTCTGATGAGTTTACTTAGATCCATGAGCTTGGTCTGATGAATTTACTTAGATCAGTTAGCTCTCTCCGACGAGTTTACTTAGATCGATTATCTTGGTCTGATGAGTTTACTTAGATCGATGAGCTTGGTGTGAAGGGTTTATTTAGAACGATGAGCTTGGTCTCATGAATTTACTTAGATCAATTAGCTTTGTCTGATAAGTTTACTTAGATTGATTAGCTTGGTCTGATGAGTTTACTTAGATTGATGAGCTTGGTCGGACGAGTTTGCTTAGATTGATGACCTCGGTCCGATGAGTTTACTTAGATCGATGAGCTTGGTCTGATGAGTTTACTTAGATCGATGAGCTCGGTCTGATGAGTTTACTTAGATCAATGAGCTCAGTCTGATGCGTTTCCTTAGATAGATTAGATTGGTCTGATGAGTTTACTTAGATCAAAGACCTTGGTCTGATGGGTTTACTTAGATCGATTAGCTTTTTATGATGAGTTTACTTAGATCGAAGCGCTTGGTCTGATTGGTTTACTTAGATCGATGCGGT
>NW_007740936.1:20002-20445 GCF_000696425.1 Galeopterus variegatus | reverse complement strand
TGTCTGATGAGTTTACTTAGATCGATGGGCTTGTTCTGATGATTTGAATTAGATCGATTAGCTTACTCTGAAGAGTTTACTTAGATCGATGAGATTGGTCTGGTTAGTTTACTTAGATCAATTAGCTCAGTCTGATGAGTTTACATACATCGATTAGGTTGGTCTGATGAGTTTACTTAGATCGATGTGCTTGGTATGATGAGTTTCATTTGATCGATGAGCTTGGTCTGATGACTTTACTTAGATCGATGAGCTTGGTCGGATGAGTTTGCTTAGATTGATGATCTCTGTCCGATGAGTTTACTTAGATCGATGAGCTTGGTCTGATGAGTTTACTTAGATTGATGAGCTTGGTCTGATGAGTTTTCCAAGATCGCTTCGCTTGGTCTGATTAGTTTTCCTAGATCGATTAGTTGGGTCTGATTATTTTTCCTAGATCGATT
>NW_007740936.1:18348-19234 GCF_000696425.1 Galeopterus variegatus | reverse complement strand
GAGCTTGGTCGGATGAGTTTGCTTAGATTGATGAGCTCAGTCCGATGAGTTTACTTAGATTGATGAGCTTGGTCTGATGAGTTTTCCGAGATCGCTTCGCTTGGTCTGATTAGTTTTCTTTTATCAATTAGTCAGGTCCAATTAGATTTTCCTAGATAGATTAGCTTGGTCTGAATATTTTAACAAGGTCGATTTTTTGGCTCTGATTACTTTTCCTAGATCGATTAGTTGGGTCTGATTAGTTTTCCTAGATCGATTAGTTGGGTCTGATTATTTTTCCTAGACCGATTAGTTGGGTCTGATTAGTTTTTCTAGATCGATTATTTGGGTCNACTTAGATCGAAGAGCTTGGTCTGATGGGTTTACTTAGATCGATGAGCTTGGTCTGATGAGTTTACTGAGATCGATGAGCTTGGTCTGATGGGTTTACTTAGATCGATTAGCTTGGTATGATGAGTTTACTTAGATCGAAGAGCTTGGTCTGATGGGTTTATTTAGATCAATGCGGTTGGTCAGATGAGTTTAGTTAGATCAATGAGCTTGTTCTGATGAGTTTACTTATATCAATTAGCTCTGTCCAATGAGTTTCCATAGATCGAATAGTTTGGACGGAGGAGTTAATCTAGATCGAAGAGCTTGGTCTGATGATTTTAATAAGATCAATGATGTTCGTGTGATGTGTTTAATTAGATCGATGGTCTTGTTCTGATGAGTTTATACGATTGATTAGCTTGCTCTGATGAGATTACTTAGATCGATGAGCTTGGTCTGTTGAGTTTACTTAGATCAATTAGCTCTCTCCGATGATTTTACTTAGATGGATTACCTTGGACAGATGAGTTTACTTAGATTGATGAGCTTGGTCTGATGAGTTTACTTCGATTGA
>NW_007740936.1:17054-17467 GCF_000696425.1 Galeopterus variegatus | reverse complement strand
GCTTGGTCTGATTAGTTTTCTTTGATCGATTATTCAGGTCTAATTTGATTTTCCTAGATAGATTAGCTTGGTCTGATTATTTTAACTAGGCCGATTTTTTGGGTCTGATTAGTTTTCCTAGATCGATTAGTTGGGTCTGATTAGTTTTCCTACATCGATTAGTTGGGTCTGATTAGTTTTCCTAGATTGATTAGTTGTGTCTGATTATTTTTCCTGGATCGATTAGCTTGTTTCGATGAGTTTACTTTGAAAGATGAGCTGGGTCTGATGAGTTTACTTAGATTGATGAGCTTGGTCTGATGAGTTTACTTAGATTGATGAGCTTGGTCTGATGAGTTTAATTTGATCAATGAGCTTGGTCTGATGACTTTACTTAGATCGATGAGCTTCGTCGGATGAGTTTACTGAGATCG
>NW_007740936.1:15581-15830 GCF_000696425.1 Galeopterus variegatus | reverse complement strand
TGATGAGCTCGGTCTGATGAGTTTTCCTAGATCGATTAGCTTGGTCTGATTAGTTTTCTGAGATAGATTCGCTTGCTCTCATTAGTTTTCCTTGATCGATTAATTGTGTCTGATTATTTTTCCTGGATCAATTAGCTTGGTTTGATGAGTTTACTTTGAGAGATGAGCTGGGTCTGATGAGTTTATTTCGATCAATTAGCTCTGTCCGATGAGTTTACTTAGATCTTTTAGCTTGGTCTGATGAGTTTA
>NW_007740936.1:14140-14440 GCF_000696425.1 Galeopterus variegatus | reverse complement strand
CTTTTCTGATGAGTTTATAAGATTGATTAGCTTGCTCTGATGAGATTACTTAGATCGATGAACTTGGTCTGTTGGGTTTACTTAGATCAATTAGATCTGTCTGATGATTTTACTTAGATTCATTAGCTTGGACTGATGAGTTTACTCAGATCGATGAGCTCGGTCTAATGAGTTTACGTATATCAATTAGCTCTGTCAGATGATTTTACTTAGATGGATTACCTTGGACAGATGAGGTAACTTAGATTGATGAGCTTGGTCTGATGAGTTTACTTCGATTGAAGAGCTTGTTCTGAAGAG
>NW_007740936.1:12881-13382 GCF_000696425.1 Galeopterus variegatus | reverse complement strand
AGTTTACTTAGATCGATGAGCTCGGTCTGATGAGTATACTTATATCCATGAGCTTGGTCTGTTGAGTTTACTTAGATCGATGAGCTTGGTGTGAAGGGTTTACTTAGAATGATGAGCTTGGTCTGATTAATTTACGTAGATGAATGAGCTTTGTCTGATGAGTTTACTTAGATCGATGAGCTTGGTCTGATGACTTTACTTAGATCGATGAGCTTCGTAGGATGAGTTTACTGAGATCGATGAGCTCGGTCTGATGAGTATACTTATATCCATGAGCTTGGTCGGTTGAGTTTACTTAGATCGATGAGCTTGGTGTGAAGGGTTTACTTAGAATGATGAGCTTGGTCTGATTAATTTACGTAGATGAATGAGCTTTGTCTGAGGAGTTTACTTAGATCGATTAGCTTGGTCTGTTGAGTTAACTTAGATCGATGAGCTTGGTCGGATGAGTTTGCTTAGATTGATGAGCTTGGTCCGATGAGTTTACTTAGATCGATGAGC
>NW_007740936.1:11501-11881 GCF_000696425.1 Galeopterus variegatus | reverse complement strand
GATGAGCTTGGTCTGATGAGTTTCCTGAGATCAATGAGCTTGGTTTGAAGGGTTTACTTAGAACGATGAGCTTGGTCTGATGAATTTACTTAGATGAATTTGCTTTGTCTGATGAGTTTACTTAGATCGATTAGCTTGGTCTGATGACTTTACGTAGATCGATGAGCTTGGTCGGATGAGTTTGCTTAGATTGATGAGCTCGTTCCGATGACTTTACTTAGATCGATGAGCTTGGTCTGATGAGTTTACTGAGATCGATGAGCTTGGTCTGATGAGTTTGCTTAGATTGATGAGCTTGGTCTGATGAGTTTTGCGAGATCGCTTCGCTTGGTCTGATTAGTTTTCTTTGATCGATTATTCAGGTCTAATTTGATTTTCCT
>NW_007740936.1:10950-11379 GCF_000696425.1 Galeopterus variegatus | reverse complement strand
AATTAGCTTGGTCGGATTATATTTCCTAGATCAATGAGCTTGGTCTGATGAGTTTACTTAGATCGATGAGCTTGGTCTGATGAGTTTACTTAGAACGATGGGCTTGGTTTGTTGATTTTTCTTAGATTGAAGTGCTTTGTCTGATGAGTTTACTTAGATCGATATGCTTGGTCTGAAGAGTTCACTTAGATCGATTCACTTTGTCTGATTAGATTTCCTTGATCGATTAGTCAGGTCGGTTAAGTTTTCCTAGATCGATTACCTTGGTTTGATAATTTTTCCTTGTTTTATTGGCTTGGTCTGATTAGTTTTACTAGATCAATTAATTTGGTTGGATTATATTTCCTAGATCAATGAGCTTGGTCTGATGAGTTTACTTAGATCGATGAGCTTGGTCTGATGAGTTTACTTCCATCGATGAGCTCGGTC
>NW_007740936.1:8682-9970 GCF_000696425.1 Galeopterus variegatus | reverse complement strand
ACTTAGATCGAAGAGCTTGTTCTGATGAGTTTACTTAGATCCATGAGCTTGGTGTGAAGGGTTTACTTAGAACGATGACCTTGGTCTGATGAATTTACTTAGATGAATTAGCTTTGTCCAATGAGATTACTTAGATCGATTAACTTGGTCTGAGGAGTTTACTTAGATTGATGTGCTTGGTCTGATGAGTTTACTTAGATCGATGAGCTTGGTGTGTTGACTTAACTTAGATCGCTGGGTTTGGTCTGTTGAGTTTACTTAGATCGATTAGCTTGCTCTGATGAGTTTACTTAGATCGATGACCTTGGTCTGATGAGTTTTCTTTGATCGATGAGCTTGATCCGATGAGTTTACTTAGATCGATTAGCTCTGTGCGATTTGTTTACATAGATCGATGAGCTTGGTCAGATGAGTTTAATTAGATTGATAAGCTTGGTGTGTTGATTTTACTTAGATCGATGGTTTTGGTCTGTTGAGTTTACTTAGATCGATTAGCTTCCTCTGATGAGTTTACTTAGTTCGATGAGCTTTGTCTGATGAGGTAACTTAGATCGATTAGCTTGGTTTGATGATTTTACTCGTATCGATGAGCTTTGTCTTTTGAGTTTCTTTAGATCGATGAGCTCGGTCTGATGAGTTTACATAGATCGATGTGCTTGGTCTGATGTGTTTACTTAGATCGATGAGCTTGGTGTGTTGAGTTTACGTTGATCGATGTGCTTGGTCTGATGAGTTTATTTAGATCGATGAGCTTGGTCTGATGAGGTTACTTAAATCGATGAGCTCGGTCTTATAAGTTTATTTAGATCGATGTGCTTGGTCTGCTGAGTTTATTTAGATCGATCATCTTGGTTTGATGAGATAACTTAGACGTATGAGCTTGGTCAGATGAGGTTACTTAGATTGATCGGTTTGGTGTGATGAGTTTACTTTGATCAATGGGCATGGTTTGATGAGTTTACTTAGATCGATGAGCTTGGTCTCATGAGATTACTTTGATGAAGGAGCTTGGTCTGATGAGTTTAATTAGATCAATAAGCTTGCTCTGATGAGTTTACTTAGATAGATTAGTTAGATCTGATGAGTTTACTTAGATCGATTAGCTCGCTCTGATGAGTTTACTTAGATCGATGACCTTGGTCTGATGAGTTTACGTAGATCGAAGTGCTTGGTCTGATGTGTTTATTTAGATAGATGAGCTTGGTCTGATGAGGTTACTTAGATTGTTCGGATTGGTGTGATGATTTTACTTTGATCCATTAGCTCGCTCTGATGAGTTTACTTAGAT
>NW_007740936.1:6826-7949 GCF_000696425.1 Galeopterus variegatus | reverse complement strand
TTGGGTCTGATTAGTTTTCCTCGATCGATTAGTTGGGTCTGATTATTTTTCCTAGATCGATTGGTTGTGTCTGATTAGTTTTAATAGATCGATTAGTTGGGTCTGATTATTTTTCCTAGATTGATTAGTTGGGTCTGATTAGTTTTCCTAGATTGATTATTAGGGTCTGATTAGTTTTCCTAGATCGATTAGTGGGGTCTGATTAGTTTTCCTCAATCGATTAGTTGGGTCTGATTAGTTTTCCTAGATCGATTGTTTGGGTCTGATTAGTTTTCCTAGATCGATTAGTTGGGTCTGATTATTTTTCTAGTTCGATTAGTTGGGTCTTATTAGTTTTCCTACATCGATTATTAGGGTCTGATTAGTTTTCCTAGATCGATTAGTTGTGTCTGATTATTTTTCCTGGATCGATTAGCTTGGTTTGATGAGTTTACTTTGAAAGATGAGCTGGGTCTGATGAGTTTACTTAGATCAATTAGCTCTGTCCGATGAGTTTACTTAGATCTGTTAGCTTTGTCTGATGAGTTTAATTAGATCGAAGAGCTTTGTCTGATGAGTTTAATTAGATCGATCAGCTTGGTCTGATGAGTTTACTTAGATCGATGGGCCTGGTCTGATGAGTTTACTTAGATCGATTAGCTTGCTCTGATGAGTTTACTTAGATCGATGAGCTTGGTCTGATGAGTTTAATTTGATCGATGAGCTTGGTCTGATGACTTTACTTAGATTGAGGAGCTTGGTCGGATGAATTTACTGAGATCGATGAGCTTGGTCTAATGCATTTACTTAGATCGATGAGCTCGGTCTGATGAGTATACTTAGATCCATGAGCTTGGTCTGTTGAGTTTACTTAGATCAATTAGCTCTGTCCGATGAGTTTACTTAGATCTTTTAGCTTGGTCTGATGAGCTTACTTAGATCGAAGAGCTTTGTCTTATGAGTTTAATTAGATAGATCAACTTGGTCTGATGAGTTTACTTAGATCGAAAGCTGGGCCAGATGAGTTTACTCAGATCGATGAGCTCGGTCTGATGAGTTTACTTAGATCAATTAGCTCTGTCCAATGAGTTTCCTTAGATCGATTAGCTTGGTCTGAGGAGTTCATCTAGATCGAAGAGCTTGG
>NW_007740936.1:5210-5965 GCF_000696425.1 Galeopterus variegatus | reverse complement strand
ATCAATTAGCTCTGTCCGATGATTTTACTTAGATTGATTAGCTTGGACTGATGAGTATACTCAGATCGATGAGCTCGGTCTGATGAGTTTACTTATATCAATTAGCTCTGTCCAATGAGTTTCCTTAGATCGATTAGCTTGGTCTGAGGAGTTCATCTACATCGAAGAGCTTGGCCTGATGATTTTAATTAGATTAATGATGTTCGTGTGATGAGTTTAATTAGATCGATGGTCTTGTTCTGATGAGTTTATAAGTTTGATTAGCTTGCTCTGATGAGATTGCTTAGATCAATGAGCTTGGTCTGTTGAGTTTACTTAGATCAATTAGCTCTGTCCGATGATTTTACTTAGATTGATTAGCTTGGACTGATGAGTTTACTCAGATTGATGCGCTCGGTCTGATGAGTTTACTTATATCAATTAGCTCTGTCCGATGATTTAACTTAAATGGATTACCTTGGACTGATTAGTTTACTTAGATTGATGAGCTTAGTCTGATGAGTTTAATTCGATTGAAGAGCTTGTTCTGATGAGTTTACTTAGATCCATGAGCTTGGTCTGATGAATTTACTTAGATCAATTAGCTCTGTCTTAAGTGTTTAATTAGATTGATTAGCTTGGTCTGATGAGTTTACTTATTCCGATGAGCTTGGTGTGATGGGTTTACTTAGATCGATGAGCTTTGTCTGATAACTTTACTTAGATCGATTAGCTTGGTCTGATGAGTTTACTTAGATCGATTATGTTGGTCTGAT
>NW_007740936.1:3220-4275 GCF_000696425.1 Galeopterus variegatus | reverse complement strand
ACTTAGATCGATGAGCTTGGTCTGATGAGTTTACTTACATCGATGAGGTTGGTCTGATGAGTTTTCCAAGATCGCTTCGCTTGGTCTGATTAGTTTTCTTTGATCAATTATTCAGGTCTGATTAGATTTTCCTAGATAGATAAGCTTGGTCTGATTATTTATACTAGGTCGAATATTTGCATCTGATTATTTTTCCTAGATCGATTGGTTGGGTCTGATTAGTTTTCCTAGATCAATTAGTTGGGTCTGATTAGTTTTCCTAGATCGCTTAGTTGGGTCTGATTAGTTTTCCTCAATCGATTAGTTGGGTCTGATTAGTTTTCCTCTATCGATTAGTTGGGTCTGATTATTTTTCCTAGATCGATTGTTTGCGGCTGATTAGTTTTCCTAGATCGATTAGTTGGGTCTGATTATTTTTCGTTGATCGATTAGTTGGGTCTGATTAGTTTTCCTACATCGATTATTTGGGTCTGATTAGTTTTCCTCTATCGATTAGTTGGGTCTGATTAGTTTTCCTACATCGATTATTTGGGTCTGATTAGTTTTCCTAGATCTTTTAGTTGTGTCTGATTATTTTTCCTGGATCGATTAGCTTGGTTTGATGAGTTTACTTTATAAGATTAGCTGGGTCTGATGAGTTTACTTAGATCTTTTAGCTTGGTCTGATTTGTTTATTTAGATCGAAGAGCTTTGTCTGATGAGTTTAATTAGATCAATCTGCTTGGTCTGATGAGTTTACTTAGATCGATGGGCTTGGTTTGATGAGTTTAATTTGATCGATGAGCTTGGTCTGATGAGTTTACTTAGATCTATGAGCTTCGTCGGATGAGTTTACTGAGCTCGATGAGCTTGGTCTGATGTGTTTACTTACATCGATGAGCTCTTTGGGATGAGTATACTTAGATCAATTAGCTCTGTCTGGTGAGTTTACTTAGATCGTTTAGCTTGGTCTGATGAGTTTACTTAGATCGAAGAGCTTTGTCTGATGACTTTAATTTGATCGATGAGCTTGGTCTGATGACTTTACTTAGATCGATTAGCTTGGTCTGATGAGT
>NW_007740936.1:2480-2919 GCF_000696425.1 Galeopterus variegatus | reverse complement strand
GATTAGCTTACTCTGATGAGATTACATAGATCGATGAGCTTGGTCTGATAACTTTACTTAGGTCGATGAGCTTGGTTTGTTGAGTTTACTTAGATCAATTAGCTCAGTCTGATGAGTTTACAGGGATCGATTAGCTTGGTCTGATGAGTTTACTTAGATCGATGTACTTGGTATGATGAGTTTAATTTGATCGATGAGCTTGGTCTGATGACTTTACTTAGATCGATGAGATTGGTCGGATGAGTTTGCTTAGATTGATGAGCTCAGTCCGATGAGTTTACTTAGATCGATGAGCTTGGTCTGATGTGTTTACTTAGAATGATGAGCTTGGTCTGATGAGTTTTCCGAGATTGCTTCGCTTGGTCTGATTAGTTTTCATTGATCGATTAGTCAGCTCTAATTAGATTTTCCTAGATAGATTAGCTTGGTCTGATTATTT
>NW_007740936.1:1408-2364 GCF_000696425.1 Galeopterus variegatus | reverse complement strand
TGTGATGAGTTTAATTAGATCAATGTTCATGGTCTGATGAGTTTACTTAGATTCATGAGCTTGGTCTGATGAGTTTCCTTAGATCGATGAGCTTGGTCTGATGACTTTACTTAGATCGATGAGCTTTGTCGGATGAGTTTACTGAGATCGATGAGCTTGGTCTGATGAGTTTAATTAGATCAATGAGCTCGGTCTGATGAGTATACTTAGATCAATTAGCTCTGTCCGATGACTTTACTTAGATCTTTTAGCTTGGTCTGATGAGTTTACTTTGATTGAAGAGCTTGGTCTGATGGGTTTATTAGATCAATTAGCTCTGTGTAATGAGTTTCCTTAGATCGATTAGCTTGGTCTGATGAGTTTACTTATATCAGAAACCTTGGTCTGATGGGTTTACTTAGATCGATTAGCTTAGTATGATGAGTTTACGTAGATCGAAGTGCTTGGTCTGATGGGTTTACTTAGATCGATGCGGTTGGTCAGATGAGTTTAGTTAGATCGATGAGCTTGGTCTGATGAGTTTACTTATATCAATTAGCTCTGTCTAATGAGTTTCCATAGATCGATTAGCTTGGTCTGAGGAGTTCATCTAGATCGAAAAGCTTGGTATGATGATTTTAATTAGATCAATGATGTTCGTGTCATGTGTTTAATTAGATCGATGGTCTTGGTCTGATGAGTTTATAAGATTGATTAGCTTGCTCTGATGAGATTACTTAGATCGATGAGCTTGGCCTGATGATTTTACTCAGATTGATGAGCTCGGTCTAATGAGTTAGATCGATGAGCTTGGTCTGATGAGTTTACTTATATCAATTAGCTCTGTCTAATGAGTTTCCATAGATCGATTAGCTTGGTCTGAGGAGTTCATCTAGATCGAAGAGCTTGGTATGATGATTTTAATTAGATCAATGATGTTCGTGTCATGTGTTTAATTAGATCGATGGTCTTGGTCT
>NW_007740936.1:0-440 GCF_000696425.1 Galeopterus variegatus | reverse complement strand
CCCTTGATCGATTAGTTGGGTCTGATTTTTTTTCCTAGATCGATTAGTGGGGTCTGATTAGTTTTCCTAGATCGATTAGTTGGGTCTGATTATTTTTCCTAGATCGATTGTTTGTGTCTGATTAGTTTTAATAGATCGATTAGTTGGGTCTGATTATTTTTCCTAGATTTATTAGTTGGGTCTGATTAGTTTTCCTACGTCGATTACTTGGGTCTGATTAGTTTTCCTAGATCGATTAGTTGTGTCTGATTATTTTTCCTGGATCGATTAGCTTGGTTTGATGAGTTTACTTTGAGAGATGAGCTGGGTCTGATGAGTTTACTTAGATCAATTAGCTCTGTCCAATGAGTTTACTTAGATCATTTAGCTTGGTCTGATCAGCTTACTTAGATCGAAGAGCTTTATCTTATGAGTTTACTTAGATCGATTAGCTTGCTCTG
>NW_007740935.1:27379-27641 GCF_000696425.1 Galeopterus variegatus | reverse complement strand
TCACCAAACACAAACATATTCTTAGACATGGGGTGTTAGTGGTTCAACATATGAATCTGGGGGAACATGATTCAGCTCATACCACTAGCCATTAGTGCAATGCATATTAAAATCACACTGAGACATCTCTACAAAGCTATCAAAATGATTAAAATAAAAAAACAGTAACACCACTAAATGCTAGTGAGGATGTAGATATATTAAATCACTAATACATTACTGGTGGGAATGTAAAATGGCACATCTGCTCAAGAAAACAGTT
>NW_007740935.1:23389-25278 GCF_000696425.1 Galeopterus variegatus | reverse complement strand
AGAAAGGAAAGAGAAAGGGGAGACCATAGCTATTATTGAAGGAAGAAGTAAGTCTAAAAAGACAAAGGGAAAAATAACCCTTGCCTATTTATGAATTAATGGTAAGGAAATGTTTACCTATATAGGCTTTGAATTAATGTCTAGACCTAAAGTCCTGTAATTTTACCAACCTTCCCAATAAAAAAAAGTATACAGACTTATCTCTGCCTGCTATGGTGCATATCGGAAAGCTATGATCCCACAAAGGCAGTAATGTCCAAGTTCATTGAAGAAAAGCTTCCAGGATTTATGNTATTTTTAATTGACAAACAATAATTGTATATACTTATTGGATACAGTGTGACATTTCAACACGTGCATACCTTGTGGAATACTCAAATCAGTCTAATTATCATACTCACTCCATCCAGTAGTTCTTATTTCTTTGTGATGAGAACATTTAATATCCAGTTTAAGTGGCCTACATTGTATTCCTGTAGTACCCAGCATTTTCATTATTGTACCATGCTACAAAGAAATGAGTGGTTCAGGCATCTGTAATGCTCCTCACTAAAATGGAAGAGAGAATGTATTTTTTTCCCTACGTTTTGAAATATTTCAGAAGAAAAAAAAATTTTTTTTTTTTGTCTTTTTCTGTGTCCGGCAATGGGATCGCAACCCTCGGTGTTGCCCCCGCGCCTCACTCAGCCAGTGAGCGGGAACCGGTCTGTATGTGGGATCCAAACCCTCGGTGGGAGCTCCACCGCGCTTCCCAAGCGGCGCACTAGCGCAGTGCGCCACCGGGCCGGCCTCAGAAGAAAAATTTGACAAAGAAAAATACATATTGAAAGCAAAGCTGCAGAATATCACTGTGGGAAGGATTTTGGAGATTTTTCAGTACTATTATTTCACGAATTAGAAAAAAGAAGGAACATCTAGAGTAAATTATTTTACCGAGATCACACAGTGAATAGGCAACCAAACCAGGTCATGTCTCCTGACTCCCTGAGCAGAGCTATTTCTATGATATCATGCTGTTTGATCTGGGTAAACTTGAAAATCAACTATTCTTAAGTTTAACTTATAAATGTTTTTCTGTTTTAATTAGCTCTAATTAGCTAGAAAATGACTTTGTCTGAATCCAAGCCTGGGACAAGCCTGATGGAGATTAGGAAAAATAAAACATTGAAATTCCATGGCCCTTCTATTTGGGGATATGATGAAAAGCACTGGGAACAGATGGGCCAAGAGCACATACCACAGTGAAGGCCCCGAACACCTGCCCCCACAGGAACATTTGACATCGGGGACACAGGCACACCGTACAGCTGAGACGGGCCACTCTGAGCTTTGGGGTGGCTAATTGTAAGAAGAGGGATTTGGTCAACATCTATACNGAAGAAGGGAGAAAGGAAAGAGAAAGGGGAGACCATAGCTATTATTGAAGGAAAAAGTAAGTCTAAAAAGACGAAGGGAAAAATAACCCTTGCCTATTTATGAATTAATGGTAAGGAAATGTTTACCTATATAGGCTTTGAATTAATGTCTAGATCTAAAGTCCTGTAATTTTACCAACCTTCCCAATAAAAAAAAAGTATACAGACTTACCTGTGCCTGCTATGGTGCATATCGGAAAGCTATGATCCCACAAAGGCAGTAATGTCCAAGTTCATTGAAGAAAAGGTTCCAGGATTTATGCACATGAGCTCCACATTTGAGAAAGATTAGCCTTGTTTCCTTCTCCATGATGTTCAGAGATATCATGGGCTGAATAGTTACTTTCGTAACTTTCATGTTTTGTGGGCAGTTGCTTCTGCTTACTATTTCTTATAGTGACCTTAACAGCAAATAAATGCAAGAAGTCTGTTACTCAAAGGAGCACATACACATACCCATGCTCAGATATACAC
>NW_007740935.1:21363-22828 GCF_000696425.1 Galeopterus variegatus | reverse complement strand
GCAAAATTAATCTTAAATATAGAGAAAGCAAGACCTAATAAGGTTGAAAATATTTTCTATACTTATGGACTGAATGTTTGTGTCCCCCATCAATTAGGTGTTTAAAACCTCACCCCCAATGTGATGTATTTGGAGGTGGAGCCTGTGGGAGGTGATTAGGTCATAAAAGTGGAGCCCCCATGAATAGGATTACAGCCCTTAAAAGAAGATACCCCAGAGACCAGACACCAATTCTGCTGGTGCTTTAGTCTTCGACTCCCTGTACTCCAGAACTGTTAGAAGTAAATATTTGTTGTTTAAATCTCCAATCTATGGCATTTCACTATAGGAGCCCTACCTGACTAAAACATCATAAAACAAAAAGGGAGGAGTGAAGCCACGATTTGTCCCCAAGTCTGCCTTACCCCAGGACCCACCTCCTTGCACTGTGCCACTCTGCTGCTATAACAAGCTTTTAGCAAGTATCTTTATGTGCTGCTCACCATAGCATCAGTTTACTTCTCTCCAGTTTCAACTCCATCATCCGAGTAATACAAAAATTTCTTGAATCTTATTTGCTCTAAACAGGATGGAAAGAATTAGAAAATTGTTTTGAAACTACCTAGACTCTGCACTTTTACTTGCTTTGTATGCATTGCAAAATGGTATTTCGTGTACATAATTATGTTTCCTAAGTGTGTTCATGAGCCTTAATATTATTTTCTACAATGTGGCTTTCTTGTTCATTATATTCGAATTAAGAATAAGTCTTCCGTTTGTTTTTTTCTGTTATTCTTCATCTAGTAGGAAAAAAAGAAAGAAAGAAAGAAAAAAAGAAAAAAATTTCCAACCATTAATACATTCCTTTTCCAAGACAAGAATAATAAATCTTGAAGTGGTTCATTAAACAGATATCAAATACTCTTTTGACCTGTTTCTTCTTGTTTTGGAATACGCTGTATACAAACTGCCTTTGAATGATCAGTTTTATTGATTATGCAATGTTTACACTTGAGGGAAGTAAACATTGAGGATTTTGTTTACAGTTGCTGAGGCTCATTCAAAGACAATAGTTTAATGACAAACAAATGGGATGTAGTATCTTTGGGGGAAAAGTACGCAGGTTAAGAATACTAGAAGAAACAGTCATAGTTTTAGTCATAGCTTTGTTAGCCATAGGTTTTTTATTTCACATTGGCAGGGTCCCCTGAGAGCTGGCTGATTTGTTCTTGTGTTTGGACCAGTAAGTAATTTTGCAGACAAAACAAAATGATCCTATGGGAATGAGGGGACGCAATGCCCACCATAAGTGTATAACACTTGGGTAAACTGTTCAAGCTTTTGACATCTCTTCTTTGACATTGCAAAGCGGCTCACGCCCTCATCTCTGCACTCTCAGGCTCACTATACTCCTCTCATGCTTTTCCAGGACTTCCGGCAGCACATAGTTACTTTCATAACTTTCATGTTTTGTGGGCAGTTGCTA
>NW_007740935.1:19183-21353 GCF_000696425.1 Galeopterus variegatus | reverse complement strand
AGAGCTGGCTGATTTGTTCTTGTGTTTGGACCAGTAAGTAATTTTGCAGACAAAACAAAATGATCCTATGGGAATGAGGGGACGCAATGCCCACCATAAGAGTATAACACTTGGGAAAACTGTTCAAGCTTTTGACATCTCTTCTTTGACATTGCAAAGTGGCTCACGCCCTCGTCTCTGCACTCTCAGGCTCACTATACTCCTCTCATGCTTTTCCAGGACACAGCTCTGCACAGGATATTTCCTCTGCTTAAGATGCTCTTCCTTATCTTGCAAAGCCAGCTAAGACTACTCTTCTGTCTCCCTTCTCCCAAGAGTCACCATCACACTTTATATCTTGTTACCTGATGAATGCAGACGCTGTATGGCACGATCTTGTGTGTCCCCAGGCCAATTTCTTTAGAATTCTGTGAGTTCTTCAGGAAAAGGAGCTATTTCTTTTCTTATTTCCTGCAAGCATCTAATGGATTATCAGATACTGTAAGTTGAATTTAGTGTGTTAGACTGTAGAATAGGAATCTGACCTTCATCTACTGACACAGCAGTAACACGCAATCCTCCTCCCTGTGCATTTTAGTTGGCCTTAAGCAGATTGTTTCCTTCCATCTGATTAAACGTCTTTAGGTAGGAGAAATTTAAGCCTAAAGCTATATAAACTTGGCCAAAATTCTGAAGACTCAAGGCAAGCCACAAAATGTCAGAATTTATCTGGTTAGCCACATGAAAACCATGAATATAATTGGTGGTCTGAGTTCTTGGGTTGGTGTTCTTATCTAATAGGATAAGATGACCAGCTGGGAGAGCTAATTAGCCCTCAAGTCCAGCTTATCTTCTAAGTGAGTCAGCTCCCCTTAACACCATCAGCTCATAGCTTTAGAAAATGATCGAGCAGGGAAGAAAGTCTCCACAGAAATATTCTTGGTTGATTTTCAGGAGTTACATATAGTATGTGAAGGAGAATTAGGCAGATAACAGAAGCATAGTTTGTATACTGTGATTAATGTGATCTTTGTTGTTTGTGTTTTTTTGTTGTTGTTGACACACAGATCAGCAGGGATTTGTGTCCAGAAAATGATAAATGCAAAAGCCAAATGTTTTCTGCATTTCTATCATGTTCTCTTGTACTTTGCTTTTATAAATATGCGCAAGGTTATGCTTGAAAGTGACCTTTGGATGCAACCCCTGATATATCTTTTAGAATATTCCCAGGGGTTGGTTTTTAAATTTTCTGCCCTTGTTTCAGAAGCCCTTAGAGAATATATTGGAGTATCCTGCAGTGAGAAGAAGCCACAGAGTTCATCTGGCCTAAGCTTCTTCCTTGTATATTTTCCTTAAAATGAGGGCAAAAGTTAAAGACATACAGGTAAATGGTTAAAATTTAAAAATAAAAATAAAAAATTAATCAAACAATTGATTAAAATATAAAATATTTTTCCTTTGAAAATGGAGTAGAAAGCCATAGAAATGTAAAGGCATGTGCACATTTTATCTAATGCAGAAAACTGCCAATATGTAATTCACCTCATAGCCCGATTATATGCTATACACATAGATGCTTCCTGAAAAGCTGCTTAAATATAAATAAATAAATAAATAAACAATAAAACAAACCATTGAATATGTCAGATGATTTTCTCCACTGATTAAATTTTTATCTATTAAAGCAAATTCCAAGAACACTTTTATTAGGCACATTTTTGATGATCAACTAGAAGTCAAACATAAAGGAACAGAAATTAAATTATGCCAAATTCCTAATGAATTAGACTATGTGCTAGATGTCTCTTCATACACTACCTCATCATGTGTAAAGGAGTCATGGAAGTGCAAAAAAAAAGTGTGTTTCTTTCTATAATATTTATCTTTAGTCTACGTATTTTATAATTCACGTTAAGTCGTCAAACTGAAGTTTTCCAATCTCAATTTCCCTAAGATGGAAATCAGTGGCAGCTTTCAAATATTTTTGCTTTGAACACTTTTTAGATTATATTGGCTATCTGCAATCCACTTTACAGTGACTACTTCATAAGGAAATAAAATAGAGGAAGACAAGGTTAAAGAAAAGACAGAATACTTTCTTCCTTTTTAAACTACTACTCTTTAGGCTATAGATCATCCCATAAAAATCTGTGCCAATTAATTGTGCGTTTATTTTCATTCAGAATTTGTT
>NW_007740935.1:17349-18667 GCF_000696425.1 Galeopterus variegatus | reverse complement strand
ACTAACAGTCAAAAGATCTGGCCTCAAGCCTTGGCTGTTTTGGGCAACTTTGACTAAGTCAGTTAGCAGCAGCAGCAACAGTCCATGAACTCCTGCTGTGAGCCAGTGACTAGTCTTTACTTTCATTATCCAATTTAAACCTCAAGACAATCCAGTGGATTGCTACTGTTACAAATTTCACCTCATATTTGAGGAAACAATCTTAGGGAGGTCCAGCAAACTGTTTTAGGCACACAGCTAGCAAACAAAAGAGCCAAGACTTGGACTCAGGTCAACTGACTTAGCAGCCTGAGTTCTTAATAGCTATTTTGCACTGCCTCAGCCTGAATTACCCTCTCAGGTATTTAGTTTTTCACTTGGTAATAACTAATAATTCCTCTCTCCCAGGAGGTTGGTAGAATCAGCTTAGAAAATAAAAGTGCACTGTAAATTATAAAAATAAGAAAGGTAAGACACTATTGTTATGTTGCTTCAATAATATTAATAATAAAGGCATTATTATTATTATTGTAGCAGCATAATAATAATGCATAGGATTTACCAACCCAGACACTGGAACACATCCCACTGTCAGATAACTTTTTAGTTTTTTTCTCAGGATATGGGACAGAAGACACTCCTGTGGGTATAGGTGTGCTTTCCCTAAAAGAAATATGTGGGACCCACTGAGAGTCTCTCTGGGAGGTAGGAAATTAGGACTTTGGGAGATGGGGAGGGGTATGAAACAGAGAATGCATGGGAACATTTCTTTCTCTAGAACCAGAGGTCAGTTTGTTCTGGATCCACAGTGTAGACAGGATGGCAGTAATTACATTGAGTTGTTGTAAGCTTCTTTTGGTCTTAAGGAAGCCAGAAACAAAGAAGAAAGTTGACCTAGCCCTAACAAGGACATTGGGTTGCTGCTCTAGGCTCCCGGTGCCCCACTGATCTCATCTGGGCCCCTGATGTTTGCATGCATGTCCAGAGCATCCTGTTGTATGCACCTGTGATTCCCCAGCTGACAGCCTCCTTTCATGCCTTCTCTCTTGCCTTACCACAAATGCCAAGAAGTGAATGCTCTCAGGAGAAGCCCTCAGCCAATGACATACAAGCATGAGATGGTAAATACAATAGTTTCTTCACCCCTGTTGTGATACAACTGAGCAGAAGGGTCTCCAGAGGTCCTCAAAGAACTGAGCCTGATTGCCCCAGCAATAACCTACTTGATAACCCACCCTTACTGGGCTCTCCACTCCTCTTCCAGTGCTTCCTGAGGTCACTTCCTACATAAAGTATTTGCACTCAAATTCTTATCTTAGGTCTCCATCTGGGTAAGCCC
>NW_007740935.1:15245-16125 GCF_000696425.1 Galeopterus variegatus | reverse complement strand
AGTGGAGAATCATGCCTGCCAGCTGCCAAAAGTTCTGCAGATACAGCCTTGGTCTGAGTTGTCAGGAGAAATAAAAGCAGCACAATGCAGGACCCCAAGTGGCACTCTCTCCACTATAGCAGCATTGTTCTCCCCAGATGAGCTTGGACAGAGATCAATAAATCCCAAATCCTCCTGGGCAGAAAAGATGAGCAATTGGATTTGGATTGGGACCTATCTATCAATCCTAGCCAAAAGTGGTTCGGGCAGCAGAAAATAAAAATCTCTTGTGCAACACAGTCCTTCCCTGGAATCAACAGTTTTGACTGACCCAGATGCAAAATCAATCAAAATACTCGATCCTATGCTATCTAATTCCAGCTGGAAAATGTAAGCCAGTAAAACATTCAGTTGTGGTTTGTGGGTGTGACAAATCAATTCATGTCTGGGGATTTGTCTTATAGTCGAGGCTTTGGTGATCAAGTTAAGGTTGGTATCAGAAGCTCACTGATATCTGTGACCAAAGCTTGTGTGTGTGTGTGTTGGGGAGTGTGCATGTGTGCATGTGTTTCCTCCATAGGAAAAGAGGAAATCTTATGAGAATTTCTAAATTTAATATACTTAATTTTGTATTTGAAGTCTTCAAAAAAATTTTGGAATTCCTGGGACTTTCTGACTCAGAAACTGTACTTTAACAAGTGGTCCACATGATTTACATGTACATTCTGTCTGAGGAGCATGGCTGCAAAGCATTCCATATTCATTGAAACAATCACTGTAATAAAATAGGATATCAAGGGCCCTTCTTGTTTGAGAACATCCTGTGATATCATAACTCATGATTGATGCTAAGATATTGCCATCAACATCCTTAGAAGCATCATTAGACTGAGAACATACT
>NW_007740935.1:10957-14456 GCF_000696425.1 Galeopterus variegatus | reverse complement strand
TCTATGAATACTGTAGTGAGGTGAGGCCGAATGACATGGTGTCATGAGCATGGGATTGAAATCCAGTGGTCTTTGGTCAGATCTAGGATCAGCCATTTACTAAGGTGTTGCATTGAAAAATTTGTTTAATCTCTCTCAACTTCTATTTCTTCAAATGTAAATTAGACACATTTTAAATGTTCAATTGCATGAATTTTAACAAATGTATTTTATGTAACCCAAACCCAATTAAGACATGGAGCATTTCCATCCCTCACCAGTCCCTCTAAGCCACTATTCTGTGCTAGCAAACCAACAGCATGCCATCATGGTTAAGAGGGAGTGCTGGCTGGTGGGAGAGCTCCACTGTCTTGACTCGGGGGAGGGGTATTCACATGGGAGTACATTGCTCGAGATCTGTAGAACTGTGCCCTTGAGTTGTACAAATGAGACCATTTTATTGAATCTAAATTATACATCAGTAAAGTTGATTTTTAAAGAAAAAAGTAAAAATGCATTGGGGGGTAAAAGAGTTCTTCTGATGTATTTCCAAGAGCAATTTTCCTAGATCTCAGAAGAGGAACAGGAAGAGTTGAGTTAAAGTTTTAGAGCCCAGGATGGTTACTCCTGAAAAAGTTACTAGATCTATCTATCTCTGCGGTTGACCCAGGCCAGTGCTTTGCTAGTCGCTATATTTTTTGTAAGGGTACTAAGGTACAGCTTCTCCCATGACCAATGAGTGAGGACTGCTCTGACTCCAGTGTGGCGGTTCCCCCTGGGGCAGAGGCATCAAAAGTCTCCAGAAGAAGGGCCGGCCCGGTGGCGCACTGCTATAGTGCGCCGCTTGGGAAGCGCGGTGGCGCTCCCGCCGAGGGTTCGGATCCCACATACAGACCGGCCGCTCACTGGCTGAGCGAGGGGCGGGAGCAACACCGAGGGTTGCAATCCTGTGGCTGGTCCCGGTCCGGTACGGGCGCGACACTTAGGGTTGCGATCCGTTGCCGGTCACAAAAAAAGACAAAAAAAAAAAAAAAAAGGAAAAAGTCTCCAGAAGAAATGGTCAAAGGCAGAGCACTGAGCCCTCCTCACAGAGCTCGCTGCCATCCTGCAGCTCCACACAGGGAAACAACACAAGAGGCAGGTACCTTCATTATGCTCTCCCCGAGCCCAGAGACTTCACATAACAGAAATGCTCACACACGAAACAGCTGCAGATTTAACCCCATGTGTCAAATGTGAAGCAGTGAGCAAGTTGCTAAAATGAGTTGGAACACAGCCTCAAGACTCCTTACCACGAGCAGTTAGTATCTGACCCGGGTTTATGATCAGATCCAATTGGCAGGTACTACCTTGAAATTATAGAGCTAAAAGGGCACCTCAGAGATCATCTAGTCCAGAGACTTTCAAATTATTTTTAGCCATCACATGTTTTCTTCAAACCAAACCTTATACAGAGATGTAAACCAATAAAAGAGATAAACACATAGGTAATCTAGTGGGAGCAGAGGTGGGGATTCTGGTGCCCCACCCACCACCATCCTGTGACAAGTCTGGGATCTGATCCAATGCCCTTGTTTGATCGATTAGGAAACTGAGGCCCTGAAACTGAAGCCATTTTCATGGCTTTAAAGTCAGGCAGTGACAGAGGCAGGTCTAGAGGACTTCTGACAACCAGAAAAAAATGGTTTTACCATTATACGAAGCTGCCTCGGCTACTAGAACGAAAACCCATTGCTCTTGGCCACATGATTTGCTCTGATCTGTGTTGTTCCATGAAGAATCTTGGGAAGTCCATTTAGAAGTCAGGCAGCTCAGATTTGCTTAGCAACCAGGTGCATCATTCACTAAGCATTCCCTCCCGCAGTCAGCACTCTACTTTAGAGAATTCAGTACTGCTCAGACTGGAAAGAAAAAGTGCCTTTGCATCTCAGGATGAAAGGGCCTGCCATAGGAAAGAAAGGAGGTCAGGAATCTCTCCTCAGTGAGAAACATATGCGGCCCAAGGTGGGGAGTGAGGGGCAGAGGTCGGAGACAGGTGGAGGACAGATTGAGGCCCAGTGGTGTCTGGTGTCCCAGAAACACCTGCAGGTCCATCTCAGCCTCCCATACTCCCTCTCCCTTATGCTTAATATCCAAGTAAACCACTAACACCTAGAACCCAGGGCCCACAGAATTGGGTGAAGGCCACTGTATTAGTCCATTTCTGTTGCTTGTAACAAAATACCTGAAACTGGGTAATTTGTAAAAAAATAAAATTAACTGCTTACAGTTTTGAAGGCTGGAAAGTCCAAAGTCCAGGGAACACATCTGGGGAGGGCCTACAGCAACTCAGGGCTCACATGGCAAATATGGCAGGGCTGAGAGAGAGCTAACGCCTCACTCCTCACCCTTTCAAAGCCCTCAGAACCATACCCATGACCACCATTAAATCATCAATGGATTTATCCTTTACTTGGGCATGGTCCTCACAATCTAATCATGTCTTCAAGACCCCACCTTTCAATTACCTTAACTGGATTTTCAACCCTCTTAACACTGTCACAGTGGGGACCAAGCCTCAGTGAGTCTGGGGGGACATCCAATCCACTGCAGCCACAGTTACACCTTCTTCATGTCCTAAAGAGCTTCTTCAACAGGCTCTCCAAGAATGAGCTCTGGGAAGAACGGCAACTGAGCCACGTACCTCGGCTGGTGCCTCCTTAGACTCCACAAACTACCTGGAAAATGTGATCATTCTACCTCTGAAAATTAGGGGCCTCACATCACCCAGGGCCACCACTCCTCCACGCTTTCCTCCCTGAACCATGCTGGAGAGCAGGAAGCTAGATTACTGTCCACTCAGAGTTGTCTGATGGCTCTGGGTTAAAGCTGTCTACAGAGAGTCAAAGCTCCTGCTCCACCTGCCACCATCCCCTGCTTCTTGTTCTACTTTGAGGTAACTCCCAGGTGCCCTGGAAAGAGGAACGGGTCAATGGGAATGAGTAGCAACGTGTTCCTGCAGCACCAGTTCCTGGAGCAGCTGTGGATGTGCCCTGGCGTTTGAACCTGGAAGACACTGAGGTGCTCTCGGGGTGCCCTCAGTCTTGTTGTTGCCAACTTTGTGCCCTACTCTCTACTCCAAATGCCCACCAGCCTTCTAATGCCTGACTTTTTTCTGTCTGTGGTAAGCTTCCCACAATGCTGAACTGCGAAGCAAAACAGACCTAAATGATCCTAGGAAAAGCTGAATAAGTCTCCCTTACAGTGGTGGAGGGACTTGGAGCTTGTGGAGAACGAAATCCTCACACTTGTTTTAAAATTTCTATCCTGGTGTCTTATCCTGGACCAATAGCTAATGAAAGTAGAGGAAGCTCCCAAAAGGCATTTCAAAATGAGCTAGTCATGTGCAGAGGAGCATGGCTGGATCCACCTGAGTGCAGAATCAGCTGGGCCTGATTGCCCCACATGGTCTTCACTGTTGACAAATGTGTTGAAGGCACTACAGAAATCTCCAGGTCTCCAGACAGGCCTTACCCAGTAT
>NW_007740935.1:8050-9309 GCF_000696425.1 Galeopterus variegatus | reverse complement strand
GTCAGGGAGGTGCAGTGACATCTCCAGAGTCTCACAGCCAATGGTGGACAAGCTGGGATTCTGTTTCCAGCCTCCTGTCTCTGAGCCTCCCCTCCGCCCCTTCTCTGCCCCTTCTCTGCCCAACCCACAGCTGCTTCTGAGGAAAGAACAGGGCAGTGCAGGGGTGGTTTTCTCTGTTGTAGGCATGTGTGTGCACTCCACACCTGACATACGGGGAGCCAAAGAAGAGCTGGAGACACTGAGAGAGGCACTAATGGGAAAACAGTGCTGCAGGCCCTCTGGGAACATATTCTCCACCAGGCAGAATGATTGGGGTAAGCTGTTTGCCAGAGGAGCTGCCACTCAGGGAACAGCCCGGGTAACTAGAGTTGAACACGATGACTTCACACAAATGAAAATGCCTCTTGGGGGCACATTTAAACCACAGCAATGGGCTAATGCTCTCTAGCTGATATGTCTGTTGTAAGGAGTGATAAGATGACATACAGCAGGCACCTAACACAGTTCAGCACTTATATTCAATGCTGGCTTTTTTCCCTTTTGCTATTAGGAATTCAAAAATTCTAGTGCATAAAAGCAGCTCTCAACAGATCATCATGTTTATTCCACATATTCTTCCTCCTATGTGCCAGGCACTTTTGTTGCATGGATTTTGGTTCTCATCTGAGCCTCTGAGAGAGGCAGTATCATCCTGACGTGGAGGTGAAGACAATGGAGGTCAGGGAGGTGCAGTGACATCTCCAGAGTCTCACAGCCAATGGTGGACAAGCTGGGATTCCGTTTCCAGCCTCCTGTCTCTGAGCCTCCCCTCTGCCCCTTCTCTGCCCAACCCACAGCTGCTTCTGAGGAAAGAACAGGGCAGTGCAGGGGTGGTTTTCTCTGTTGTAGGCATGTGTGTGCACTCCACACCTGACATACGGGGAGCCAAAGAAGAGCTGGCGACACCAAGAGAGGCACTAATGGGAAAACAGTGCTGCAGGCCCTCTGGGAACATATTCTCCACCAGGCAGAATGATTGGGGTAAGCTGTTTGCCAGAGGAGCTGCCACTCAGGGAACAGCCCGGGTAACTAGAGTTGAACACGATGACTTCACACAAATGAAATGACCAGATAGGAGCAGCTTGAGCAGGGGGAAAAGCCCCTTGTCCTTTTCATTGCCCACCCCCTGGGCCCTCTTGCTTGCCCTAGTTAGATAGCTAATTGCTTCCCTCAGTCCAGGCCCACTTTATCACCCAGAGCAAACTTTAATTATCAAAACT
>NW_007740935.1:2518-3189 GCF_000696425.1 Galeopterus variegatus | reverse complement strand
AAGTGGGTGCTGTAGTCCATTTGTGTTGCTGTAACAGAATACTACAAACTGAGTAATTTATAATGAACAGAAATATATTGACTCAGTTCTGGAGGCTGGGAAGTCCTCGCCCATCTGGCGAGGGCCTTCTTGCTGTGTCATTTCATGGTGAAAGGCGAAAGCGCAAGAGAGAGCAGGAAAGAGACAGAAGGGTCCAAACTTGTTTTTGTTTGTTTATAAGGAACCCACTCCCACAATAAGAAGCCCACTCCTGTGATAATGGCATTAATCTATTCATGAGGGTAGAGTCCTCATGGCCTAATCACCTCTCATCAGGTTCCACCTCCCGTCACTGCTGCCCTGGGGATTAGGTTTCCAGCTTATGCCTCTTGGGGAACACATTTAAACCACAGCAATGGGCTAATGCTCTCCAGCTGATATGTCTGTTGTAAGGAGTGATAGGATGTCATACAGCAGGCACCTAACACAGTTCAGCACTTGTATTCAATGTTGACTTTTTTCCCTTCTGCTGTTAGGAATTCAAAAATTCTAGTGCATAAAAGCAGCTCTCAACAGATCATCATGTTTATTCCACAGTCACATATTCTTCCTTCTATGTGCCAGGCACTCTTGTTGCATGGACTTTGGTTCTCATCTGAGCCTCCGAGAGAGGCACTATCATCCTGATGTGG
>NW_007740935.1:0-902 GCF_000696425.1 Galeopterus variegatus | reverse complement strand
GTTGCAGGGGCCCGACACCTTAGATATCTACTGCAATTATGGGCTGTGTGGTTTCCTGCTCGGGGGAGTTTATTCCTCACCTAATGTCTGGATGCAAATCCAGTTCCTCACTGTAACACAATTTCCTGAGTCATGTGCAGTGAGAACAAGGCATGGAGAAGGCTGGGCTTCTCTGCAGAATTGAAAGGGAGAGCTGCCGGATGCCGCCATGGCTCCCTGCCAAGGCCAGACCTGTACAGAGATGGGTTGCCACACTGAGAGAATGATGCTAGTTCTAGAAGGGAAATGTCATTCAACAGTTAGGACCAGACCCTGCAGTGGGACGGCCTAGCTTCAGAGACCAGTTTTGTCACGTGCTAGCTAGGTGTCCTTGGGGAAATGACTTTACAGTTCTCTGCCTCTGATTTCTCATCTGTAAAAGGGGAATGATACTAATAATACCTTGCTGAGAAGATTCTTGACAGACTGACAGGACTTAATACATGGAAAGCCTTTAGAACAGTGTCTGGCCCAGAGTACGTGCTCAGTACGTGTTAGCTATGCACACTGTTTCACACAGCAAGCATCCGACTGCACACACATGAAAGACATGGGGAGTAGGAAGCAGAAGAAACTAGCCACTCAAAATACAGTCAGAAGAATATGTACATTATGTTATATTAGTGGAGCAGAAGAGAGTTCAACATGCCCAGAATGAATCAAAGCAAATGCAGCAATAGGTCAGCATTGAATCACAGACTGATTTACTCTCTCACTCAGCATACGCTGCATCACCTATAGGAGGCACTGTGCACCTCAGAGAGTACAGAAGGGCTGGAGTGCAATGGTCTAGTGAGACCCAAGGGCCATAAAGACATCAAGCCATGACACCAGGTGGGGGAGCAATGGCAGGCTAGTCCCAG
>NW_007740934.1:25020-27643 GCF_000696425.1 Galeopterus variegatus | reverse complement strand
CCTGCTTCCTCTCAAAACTTCTTGCCTCTCCACCCTGGACAACTAGTATATTACAGCTCCCCGGAAGAAAAAGGACCTCTCACGCCCAAGTGGGAGGGCCCCACCCAGTTATTCTTTGCACCCCTACAGCTGCCAAACTCTCTTTACCTGGTAACCGTTTTACTCCCTGGATTCACATTTCTAGATTAAAACCAGACGCCCAGAACCTCGTCCCCACCGGCGTCCAGGATATCTCAGATGAGTCCCGAGGCCCCCCTCCATCTACTCCTTCTCCCTCTTATTCTTGTACTCCGGGCCCATCTAATCCCCTGAAATTGCGATTTTCCCGCACTCCTGCCCTTCCTCTCCTCAACCACAAGGATGCTCTCTCTTAGTATTCTTAACACTTTTTACATCCTCCTCCTCTTTCTCTTTATACTTCCTCCTAGTTCCTCTTCTTCTCCATCTTACGTATGGAGATTTAAGGTGAGAGAGTCATACACACACANGAACAGGAGACCCCTTGATCTGCTCACAGCGGAAGAAGAAGGCAGCACCTGCCTCTTCCTACAAGAAGAATGTTGTTATTATATTAACGAATCGGGTGTGGCAGAAAATAACATCATTAAATTCACTGAATTAGCTACCAGCCTGCGTGCCCCACCCGACTCCAGCCCATTCTCCTCTCTAATGTCCAACCCTCTCCTAACCTGGGTTTGGCCCATCCTCGGCCCCCTCTCTGTAATCCTTCTGGTATGCTTTTTTTTACCTTGTATACTCAAGTTTTTACAAACCCAAGTGGGCAAAATTTCTAACCAGACTTTAACCAGCTTTTACTTAGAAACTGCCAACTCCTAGCTACTGATGAACCCTCCACCTCTTCTCGGGAACTCCTCACCATATGCTGATGAAACATACAGGACACGATGGATTGCCTTCCTAGATGCCCTTTCCTCCCACGCCTGGCTACTACACCCGGTATTTACACATCAGGAGTGGACTCAACAGATTATCGACTTATGGCTGCAGGGAACTTTGATCCATTTCACCTCCCAGGAGGTTCTTTTATATTCCACCATATTATGGGGTCTCCTGACCATATTTCTCCCTAACACTCCAACCCCTTCCCAAACGACGCCCCCCAGCAGCAGGAAGTAGCCAGAAAGAGAAACGTCGCCCTTTTTCTAACAAAACAAAAAGGGAGGAATATTAGGACGTATGAGAACCCTTTTTTGGCCGTGCCCCATCATGGCACTGGCTACCCTTCTCTTCCGACTTCTCCTTCCCGCCGGTGCCACAATATCTTCCCGCCGGCGTGACTCGCAGGCCAATCAGCACAGGCTCCCTGCTCCTGGCCCCTTAGCAACGTACTCCATCCAATCCCCGAACATCCCGTGTCCTCAGCAAACCTATCAGCTCTCTTCCGACCCTATAAAGGCAGATGTGCCCACTGAATAAAAAACCTTCTCAGGAGAGCTGCCTTGCGTTTGTGTCTCATCCTTTAACTGGTGCTGAATTTTATTCCTTTCAAAGGAAGATTAGGAATGCAATGCAAAAGGTGAAGGAAAGCAGGGAAAAGAGAAGGGAAACTAAAGGAAAGCACGTTCTTGTAAAGAAAAACCAATACTCTAGATTTCNCCAACCGCCCTCACCTTTGCTTCCTCTTTGATCAGACCCGCGATTACTGCCACTGGTGGCCTGACGCCTATGGTGGCTGTCTGTATTGGTCCTGTAAGATCCACTGAGGGTTAGGGTATATGGGACAGCCTACTGGTAGGAGACTTTTTCAGCGTGATGGCAAACAAAAGTGTTCTTTAACCATCCAGGACCCATGGGAGAGCCAATGGGCTAACAGGGTCCTTGCTTCTGTTTACTGTAATGGCTATGCTTCACAGCCCTGCGGAGCTTTTGAAATATCCCGTGAGTATGTTCCTCTTCATGACCCTATATCTCTTGTCTCTACAGACATAAAACTTCATGAACAGAACATCATATCCACTTTAGAAAATGCCCCTTCCCTTCATGCCCCGGGCTCCCCTATATATACTTGGTTACAGATCATCTCCAATACCCTGTCCTTTTTAAATCAGACTGTTCCATCCATTTCCCCCGGAAATTGCTTTTTGTGCGCCTCCTTGGCTCGCCCCCTGCTTGGCGCTGTCCCAGTCAACAACACCGACTCACTCCTTCGTCCAAACCCTTCCCAGGCCCCACTGCCCTCTTCACCCCTACCCAATATTCCTTTGTGGGAGCCTCCCTAGAACCCTCCTCCCTAGAACATGCCTTTGTGGCCCCACTATTTCCAAATCTTTCAATGGCCCCTTTTGCCAATACAGCCTTAACCTCACAAATACCACTCATGCATCGCCTGGAACCTTTTTTTGGTGCAGTGGAACCCTTATCACCACTTTCCTCCCCAATATAACTTCTCCTTGCCTTCTCGTAACTGTTGTTCCCCAGCTCACCCTATACACCAGCTCGGAAATGTTTCACCTTCTTAATCCCCCAGACCTACAGAAAAGAGCGGCTTTCCTCCCTATCTTGGTTGGTATGTCTTTAACCATTTCCGTCGCCAGTGCTGGCCTCTTGGGACGAGCCCTGGGCCACTCTCTGTGGGCCGCCGAAGACATTAAATCCAGGTTAG
>NW_007740934.1:23025-24239 GCF_000696425.1 Galeopterus variegatus | reverse complement strand
CCAAGTTAGAAAGGGCCCTCATATCCATGGCAGAATCTCTAAACTCCCTACAGAAACAAATAACTTCTTTGGCCCAAGTGACCCTCCAGAACAGGAGACCCCTTGATCTGCTCACAGCGGAAGAAGAAGGCAGCACCTGCCTCTTCCTAAGAGAAGAATGTTGTTATTATATTAACGAATCGGGTGTGGTAGGAAATAACATCATTAAACTCACTGAATTAGCTACCAGCCTGTGTGCCCCACCCGACTCCAGCCCATTCTCCTCTCTAATGTCCAACCCTCTCCTAACCTGGGTTTGGCCCATCCTCGGCCCCCTCTCTGTAATCCTTCTGGTATGCCTTTTTTTACCTTGTATACTCAAGTTTTTACAAACCCAAGTGGGCAAAATTTCTAACCAGACTTTTAACCAGCTTTTACTTAGAAACTGCCAACTCCTAGCTACTGATGAACCCTCCGCCTCTTCTCGGGAACTCCTCACCATATGCTGATGAAACATACAGGACACGATGGATTGCCTTCCTAGATGCCCTTTCTTCCCATGCCTGGCTACACACCCGGTTTTTACACATCAGAAATGGACTCAACAGATTATCGACTTATGGCTGCAGGGAACTTTCATCCATTTCACCTCCCAGGAGGTTCTTTTATATTCCACCATATTATGGGGTCTCCTGACCATATTCTTCCCTAACACTCCAACCCCTTCCCAAACGATGCCCCCTACCAGCAGGAAGTAGCCAGAAAGAGAAACGTCGCCCTTTTTCTAACAAAACAAAAAGGGAGGAATATTAGGTCATATGAGAACCCTTTTTTGGCCGCGCCCCATCATGGCACTGGCTACCCTTCTCTTCCGCCTTCTCCTTCCCGCCGGCGCCACAACACCTTCCCGCCGGTGACTCGCAGGCCAATCAGCACAGGCTCCCTGCTCCTGGCCCCTTAGCAACGTACTCCATCCAATCCCCGAACATCCCGTGTCCTCAGCAAACCTATCAGCTCTCTTCCGACCCTATAAAGGCAGATGTGCCCACTGAATAAAAAACCTTCTCAGGAGAGCTGCCTTGCGTTTGTGTCTCATCCTTTAACTGGTGCTGAATTTTATTCCTTTCAAAGGAAGATTAGGAATGCAATGCAAAAGGTGAAGGAAAGCAGGGAAAAGAGAAGGGAAACTAAAGGAAAGCACGTTCTTGTAAAGAAAAACCAATACTCTAGATTTC
>NW_007740934.1:1481-22637 GCF_000696425.1 Galeopterus variegatus | reverse complement strand
GGACGGGAGCGCCGCCGCGCTTCCCAAGCGGCACACTATCCAGTGCGCCACCGGGCCGGCCCTAGATTTCACTTTAAAAATGTCTTCTGTACCCCAGTAACTCAGGCTGTCTCTCTCCAAGGAAAATAGTGAGAAAACAGGTCCCCTGTCTTGACACTTTCTCGAAGAAGGTTTAGTTTCCCTCATTCACTTACTCATACTCTAGAGGAGTGAGGTAAGAAGAGAGAACAATTATACAAAAGATAAGAGTCATTATTCAAGTGTGCACAAGGTAAGGTACTGTGGGGAAAGAAAGAGGGGAAGGTTGGTTCATTTGCCTAGGAAGATCAAGGAAGGAGGGTGTTTGAGAAGGGTGTTGAAGGCTAAGTAGGAGGTACGGCCTGAGAGAGAAGAGTATTTCAGGGAAGACGGTCCTCACCAGGCTGCATCCTAAAGCTTCCTAGCACTTGGACTCGTGTCACCAGTTGAGCAGAGGTGGGAAGAGTTTGAATATTTTCAGCAACAGTTATACATGTAAAGATGACACTATTTCTTCAAAACTATGTCCTTGAGGATTGATTTTGATGGAAGCTTTGACTCATACACCGAGAGTTCCAGTCCAACTTGATTGTTTCACAGCTGGAAAATCCGAGGCACAAGATACAAACAGACTTGTCAAAATGCATTCACAGCTAAGAAAAGACATGGTCAGAATTGAACTGAGATTTCTTTAAGTCATCAGGAGGGTAACAACTGGATCAAACCAAATACCCTAAAGGGAATCCCCTGTTCAACTTAGTGTAGGTTTGTGTACACGTGCCTTCTACAGATGGTGCCTCTTATTCTCCATGGCTTTGCACTAAAATGAATTTATTAACAACAAATGCCAATGTTCACCCATAGCTCACAGGCTCGGGAGGAGTCTATGAGGCACAGTATGTAGAAAAATTAGCACAGTTACGTGGTGGAGAGGGCTAAATGATGGTGCCTAAAAGCATACAGTCATGTCCTGATACCCAGAAGCCATGACTTTTACCTTATTTGGTAAAGGATCTTTGCAGGTGTAATCAAATTAAGGATGTTAAGATGAGATTCATCCTGGATTTTCCAGGTGGGCCCTAAATCCAGTGGCAAGTGTCCTTGTAAGAGCCACACAGAAAAGAGGAACAGGAAACGTGACCACAGAGGCAGAGATTCAAATGACATGGCCACAAGCCAAAGAACACCTGGAGCCACCAGAAGCTGGAAGAGACGAGGAACAGAATCTCCCCTAGATCCTCTGCAGCAAATGTGGTCCTACCAGCATGTGGATTTCACACTTCTGGCCTCCAGAACTGTAATGAGATAATAAATTTCCATTGTTTTAAGCCACCAAACTTGTAGTAATTTGTTATGGCAGCTACAGGAAACTAATACAGGAAAAAGAAAGAATACAGGAAGTGTTCAAAATATATATATAAGTTCTCATCTCCATCTGCCAAAAAGTTCATTATGAAAGCACAACTGATGTCTTTATTCCTTTCCTTTTGCTTTTTCTTGAGCCAGACAGGAAGGGGATAGAGCTATGATACATTTTCTCCATGAGCTTGGTTCTGGGCCCAGTTATGGGCTCTGATATGCCTCTAGCTAGGACTTAATAGCAAGAATAATACCGAAATCTTAGTGAAAAATCCTCCCAAGAATGGAGAGGCATAGGAGAGAAGATGGAAAAAACAGTGTCAACATGACTCTATTTGTTTAACTCTGATTTTAGGCAAGAAGAGGGATGGGTATTTCTACACTTTTTTTTTTTCCACCATAGGGCCTTTTCCCTGGGGATGATATGGTAAAAACATCATTGGGCTGGTGTTTTGAGCCCTGGCTGGCTGTCTCCACTCTGCCACTAAGTCAGAATGTGATCACTGCTGACAACTCCTCCTTTTTGAGCCGAGTTTCCTCAATAAAGTGATTATTGGCCCTATAATTTTCATGGGAAAAATAACGAGACAACAAGCTATTAACCACTCTAAATTACATCTGGCTAATTTCACTCTACCATCTTTCTAAACGTTATACATAAAGATGAAAAATAATTCACTTTTCACAATTATGAATACTGGTTTTATTATGAATTTTACTACCTCCACCCCTTTGGATAATAGCATTGTGACCATTTCTCCAGCATCCAAGGCCCTGAACAATCCCCCAATTCATTTCTTACTATTCTAGCCCCTCTCACATTATGTTTCAGTCTCACTGAGTGGTTTCCACTTGATACTGTTTTAGTACCCACAGATGGGATCTTTAGAGACACCCTGAAACAAAACATCAAGTAGCAGCAGAGATCCCTGCTAGAGGACTGTTCTTGCTTTTGCCTGGACTCCCTGTACATCCCAAACAACCCAGCACAACCTTAATATCCAAGAAACAAAAGAGATGCTTGTGGGAAACTTAGGGTCTTAGTCACAAAGTATTTGCCAAGTGAATTCTGTAGAGTAATTTCCTACTTCACAGTTCAAATCTGATCGATTTGCATGGTAAAATGTTAGACTAACATGAAAAATTATAGGAATCATTTTGCCAATATGGAAAACCAAAGCCCAAGAGATGCTCAGCCACATCAGTCAGTGGCAGAGGAAGAACTAGACCCCCAAATATCCTGAGTCATATATCCTGCACTCTTTCAACAGTATAAACTTTCAGTGCCAGTGGTGGGGTACTTCAATGCAATAAGGTATGTATACAGGGGATAAGGGGCGGTTATAATGCTATATAACCAGTCTAGCCAGCCAGCAATTTCTCCATCCTTTGGGAGTAAGGGTGAAGAATAGAGAGGTATGAATCACTAATGAGCTGGGTCCCACCAGCACAATTCTTCTCAAAGGCAGGGATGGTGGGGGGGAGGGTGCTGGGAGGGATAGTGGTGCTTATCCCTAGGGGACATTTAGCAAAGTCCAGAGACATTTTTGACTGTAGCAAGGAGGGAGAAGGTGCTATTGGCAACTAGTGGATAGAGTGCAGGTATGCTGTGAACATCCTACAATGCATAGGACAGTCCCCCACAGCAAAATGTCAATAGTTTAGAGGTTAAGAACATTGTACTGGTAGGATTTCTCTCCTACCAAACAGCTTCTAATAGGATCAATATCCTGATAACTTATCTCTGCCAGAAACTGAGAAACACTCAAGAGTTTGAGGTATAATTAATCTAGGTTTTCAGATACACAGAGGCTCATTGAAGTCATCTCTACAGAAATTAAAGAAATCAGTATTAATAGTGATAATATATAATAGATTTTTTTAATCTCTCAAAGTACTTTTGTTCTTCCTGTTCCCTTTTTCTGGTAATATAGTCCCCTGTTCCATATTAAATAGAAAGGGTTGTCACCAAAGCCTAAACAATCTTAGCATTCCACTTCCGTGGACCCAGCAACTGGTCCAAGGTTACACAGGAGATTAAATCAGGGTCCACCAGAATCCCTCCCTGAAGTGGATATACAGAAGATGATAAGATTTTCCCTTTTTGCTGGCTTGGGAGACTGAAACAATGTGAAGCAGAGTTCTCGGTGCCTTCTTTGTTGCATAAAAAAGGCTTATGTGGAGGGGAGAGAATGCAGACATCAGAGATGACAGACAGCTACAAACTCTGTGTTCCAGTTACAATGACCACCAATTTGGGTTCCTAAAGTCCTGGTTCTTTAAGTTTTCTTCCTTCAGGTCTCTGAGATACTCTAGAATCCTGTTGCAAGACCCAGTAAATCCTCTTTTTTGGCATAAGCTGATTTGAGTTGGATTTTTGTCACCCGTAGTGGAAAGAGTTTCAACTAGTAAATTCACATTTACAGAGCATTTGAGAGTCAGCTAAATGTTTTTACATTTGTGGGCTTATTTGTGCCTCACATAAGGCCCACGCTGTATCTGTCTAGCAGGGATAGGGAGTGTTGTCTCATTGGCATGTGCAAAAAATGAAACCCAAAGTGGCCAAGGCTAGATGACCATTCCAACATCACCCCCAAGATGACCCTCTCTCTAGGAAGAAAATGCACATTCTTACAGTCAGACCAGCACAGTTAAGAGGTAGTGTAATGAAAATAATAGAATAATAGTTAAGTCACACAATGTGTTTACCATATGCCAAGCTCTGCTCAAGTGCTTTGTATATATTAACTGGCAAATCCTCACCACAAATGTATGACAAGAGGTGCAATTATTTACTCTGTTTTACAGGTGAGGAAATAAAGGCATTGGAGTAAGTGATGCAAGGTCCTCCGGATAATTAGTGACAGAACCAGGATTCAAACTCAGAGCCCTGATGCTCAACCACTGCACCATGTTGAGGTCCACAGCAGTTATATAACTTAAGCCAAATCCTCGGCACACATGGCTAAGGAAGGATGGAACTAGGATCCTAATCCTAATCTAACTGATTTAAAGGTCTTTTTTCTAAAGAGGCATCTAGTATTCCCTCTCATTCTTGATAATGACCTGCAATGCCAGAATTTAAGCCCAAATCTTCATACACTAAGCCTAGTGCTAATGTCTTCTTACATACTCACTTAGTACATACTTAATGAACACTTACCATAGATCAAGAACCTCAGCTGTTGGGAATGAAGAACAGGAATGATGTACTCTGAGACTTATTAAATTACAAATCTATTCTTATCCTTGGAGTAGATGAGATTCATATTCAAACACAGCTTTGGGGATTTAGGAGCTTGGGAAGGAGAGCCATCTGCATTGTATTAGGGAAGGACAAGAAAGTTCCCTTCACCAACCTCAGCAGCCAAGTGAGCAATATGCTAGTTCACAGTTCATAGCAGAAGTTGGATCCATCATACCCAAATCCCTTTTGTTCCAAGAGCACATGTGGTGGGGATGGTGAGGACTTGTTTATTTCATGGCTTACTAGTAGTAAATGTGGGCAGAGGGTTTTTATTCCAACTCTATGTCCTACCACTGGGGGAAAAACAAAACAAAACAAATGGCTTTTGCAGAGATGAGAAACTACTTATCATTATTTTGGTAGAGAAAAACACAATATTTAAGGGTGAAATTCATTTCACAACCTTTGAAAATATGATATGGAGAAATAAGTATAAAACAAAGATGATTTCAAAAGCTTCCACAAATTTCAAAATCCCATCTCAATCATTTTTATTTCTCAAAACTTTTGAATTTGTTTTGTTTTGTTTATTGAAACATAATTGATTGTACATATCTGTGGGGTACAGGGCTGAATATCAATACCTGTGTGCAGTATGTGATGCTGAAATCAGGATAATTAGCATATTGGACATAAAACAATGTAATCATTTTTTGTGGCCCTTTGTTGATATGTATTCTTAGCAAGGATATCTGTACCTCTAGGATCTTCACCCTGTAATCTGTCACCTTGATACCAAGACTGAATACAAAGGACCTCAAAAATGACTCATATGAAACCCAAGGGCCAGTTCTATGGGGTGGGAGACTTTCTGAAGCTTAAGATGCCCAACAGAGGCAACTCTGGCTCAGAAAGTGGAATTTGTCCATTTTAGGGACAGGTGGTTGTTCGTTTGCTTCATTATAATTATTGTAAAGAAGATGCTAATGAAAAGAGTTTAGTAAAAGCAACACCTTGAGTTCCCTGGGCAAAGTAATCTTTCCCTGAAAACTATATACTATGTTCCCTCTTGAAACGAGATGTCTATATTGAGGCGCAGAGGATTGAATAGCTCACCTAAGGTTAAACAATGAGTAATTGGTACAGCTGAGAGGACAAGTTACCCACATCCTCAAGGATCCTCAAGTCCATCCTTTCTAAAGCCTAATATATTGCATTTCCCCAAAATGGCACCTTCTTCTGTGTTCTGGTGATTTGGTGTGTCCTTCTGTTTTGGTGACTGCCAGCATCATCTGCCAGTCACCATGTCTAGAAATTCAGATATCTCACCTCTCTGTTTTAATCAATCTCAATTCCCCCAGACCCTACTTCCATACTTTCCTTGGTACTTCCCAATAGCCCTGGCCCCCCATGCCTACCTAGATTATTGCTAGTGCCTCCAATCTGGTCTCTCTCCCATCATCTCATTCTCTTCCTCATGTAGCCACCAGAACAGAATAAAATGTAAATTCTGCAGTCTCTTGCCAGCTCAGAGCCGCTGAACATCTCCACATCCCCTACAGGATAAAGTGTAAGCTTCTTGGCTGAGCACCCAAGACCCTACTCCTTCTGGAGCTCCTCAGCTCCTCTCTCCCACTCTCTCTCTGCCTTGTTACCCTCCAGCATCACAGGTTGCTTAGAGCTCCCCCTCGTGTACTGTGGTGTTTGCTCAGGTTGCCCCTCCACCTGGACTGCTGCGCCTCTTGCTCTTCCTCTACATGGTTAAGTCCTCCTCATCCATTAAGACTCAGCTTAGTCATCTCTTCCTATTGTTGTGTATGTTTCCCTGAAAGCTTTCTCTAAAGCCGAACGAGCCCCACCATGACAGCTAATACTTGCCTGTGCATCTCGTTGTGTTTACCACGTTGACTACCCTGATCTCTTTATTCACCTGTCTCCTCAACCAGACTGTTAGCTCCTCAAAAGCAGCAATGATCCTGCTTTGGACCAAATGCTACTAGTAAAATAAACCCACAGTGACATACCCTGTCACCTCCTTTACATTGCCATTGGCTCATTGGTGACATCTTTTCTGTGTTTGAAGCAAACAGTGATAAGTTGTGTTCTATGTGAATGGAAAAATGGAAAATAAAATGATAGGAACACTGTCAGCTGCTAACACTTACTTTGAGTTTATCTTTCCCAAAGTCATTCAGAGAGGGCAAAGAAAAGCATTGCCATAGACAAATCCCCCTCATCTTGCATTTTTCTGAATCTCTTTGCCTGTCATTCCTTAAGGAAGAGCTTTTATATATAAATGTCAGATTCATTTTATAAGACTTTTTATTTTTTTACCCTTTCTGGTTTTGACTTTTATTGCCTAAGAAATAAAATGCATTCCCTTTAGCCAGGCATTCAAGGATCTGCACAGTCTGACTCAATGCTACCTTTCTAGTCCTATAATCTACCATTCTCTCTCTGGGGGCACCTCATATTGTCTCAGGCTCATGCTTTTGTTTCCAATCCTCTCCTCTTCATTTCTCCTCCTGCACATACACAAATAATAGATATGAACAGGGCTACAACTGAAGGAGAGAAGTCAGTCCATAGTCAGGACACACCTGGTGGTAATAACACTCCAGTCTTCCATAGGAACAGAGGAAGAATTCTCCTCCAAATAGCATTGTTAAGATTTTTCTTTTAAATCCATTCTTATTATGAAATTAATTATGTGGCTCAGGCCAGATTTATGTAATGCTTTGGCCTCCTTTCCTCATCTGTGTATAAGAACAACACACTCGCTTGGGGAAGAACTAAGATTTACTCTGTCCTACTATGTGCCAGATGCAGCACATAGCTTGTCATTTAATCTTCCTAGCTACCTTCCAAGGTAGATATTTGTCCTCTATTAAAGCAGAGAAAATCAAGGATCAGAGGAATTAAGCAGATCAAATTTTCAGGTTAAATTAGAGTCAGGATTTAAATATAATTATTTGAATCCAAAAACCTATTTTCCTCCTAATATTGAGTCAATGAGGTTGGAGATGAAAAAAAGCTTTTTGAAGAATCTAAATCTTCATGAAGCCACAAACTTTCCCTGTCACTATTATTACAAGGATAAGCTTAATACAGTAGGAGACTAGGGGAAGAACATAATAGAAAGAAACCAGGGTGTCCACTCGGCATCAGAATTAAAAACTGAGCAACCACCATGGAAAACGAAGAAGAAAGAAAATTGGGTCTGGTGATGGGATATGTTGTCATGCATGCTCTTCCCAAGGAAGGAGGTGACACATAGAGCAATGTGATCTGGAGGAACAGGGTGTGGCTGCAAAGGGTTTGGCAGGGAGACCTGAGAAGCAGCACACTTTATAGCAAATGGCTGTTTCCAAGTATCTAAGCCATGGGCGCATCTGGCCCAGAAGATGTTCTTGGAAACAGGGACTGCAAAAGGAGGCAAAAATAAGCAAAAACTGAAATAAATCATGGGCTCCATGTGTCGGGGCTCACAGGAATGCTCTGACTCTGAAGACACTTTTTACATTGGCACCAGAATTTTTCCACAGAGGTCCTATCCCAAGATGCAATTTCTTACTCGAGAATTATTGGAAATCATGTTGGAAGCAGGTTACAAAATAAGGAGACAGTGTTTCACCACATTACCTCAGAGGCTAACTTTACTTAATCTTTCTTTATTAAAACTTTTTTAATTTTTAATTTTTTTATTGAAACATAATTGATTATACATATCTGTGGGGTACAAAGTTAACTACCACTATTTTGTACAATATGTGATAATCAAATAAGGATTATTAGCATATTTATCATTATAAAACATAATTATTCTTTGTGTCCATTAACCAATTTCTTTACCAAAAGAGTATAAATTAGTTTTTACCCACCCCTCTCAGCATTAAGGCTCCCCACTCCCACCTAGACTCTGTGCTGCTGGAGCTGGGATTCTGAAAACTACACTTCCCACACTGCTTGCTGGCTTACCTCCCATTAGAGTCCCTTACCAGGAGGATCTGACAGGAAACTAGAGGGTGGCAAGATGAGGGGGACTCTTCCAGATCTTATCAGATACCCTCCAGAAGCAAAAGACAGCTGAGTTTCCAGCCTCTGCCTTTCTTCAGCACGCCTAGCACCCACTATGGGATGCCTCATTGGAAACCAGCACTAGGTCTAGCTGACCCAGCAGGTCTGAGCTCAAGTGTTCAGTTCACATTCTCAGATTTCTGAGCCCTGGCAAGAGTGTGCCCACACTGAGGTCTGAGCACCAGCCTTGGGGCACTCTCCAAAATGTCTAAGCCCTGGACACAGGGTGCCACCACCCAGAGGTTAAAGCACCAGTTGCAAGACACACCACCTCCAGGAGTAGGAGAATCAGTCATGCAGGGTTTCTCCTCTGAGCTCCTAAGTTCTCTTGACCCCACCTCTCTCTCTTGTTCTCCCTGCCTGAGGGATAGTAGCTACTTCCTACAGTTACTAATGTCTGGATTACCTCATATCCTCTGTTTTCACTGCCAGCTTTCTAACACACATGTAGTCGATTCCCTGTATTAAATCCCCTCTATTTGAAATACCTGATGTGCTTTCTGTTTTCCTGACTGTAACCTGATGGATGTATAAGGCATCCATATCTTAAACGCAGTCTTGTCAGATCTCTTACAAGGGCAATTATATAGAAATAAAATTTAACTTCTATTAAAAAAAAAAGAAAACTATCCTATCAAGGTGTTATCTCTGTGAATAACAGGAGAGAATATGCTAGCCTCATAGGTACAACAGTTCTGATTCTTCATTCACTCTTGAACAAACTTGTCTGGGATCCACCAATATGCCAGATAGAGATATCCTAGGCTCTAGGAACACAACTTTGAATGAGATATGATCTCTACCCCCCAGGGAGCCTACAATTATGGGAGAAGAGGTCAGTTATAATGCTGTAGGGGAGGAATCTACTAAAGCAACCACAGGTCAAGGAAGGACAAAGAAAAAAGCCTTCAAACATTGCAAAGAAGGTACCTCTTTACCTGGGTCTTAAAGGATGTATCAGTCTTGTTATTACTGTTTTTCAACTTCAAGAAGCAGAAACCAACTCTGGATGACTTGATAAAAAAAGGCATATGTTGGGAGCTTGTGAGTAAGCTCTGAGGGTCAGAAGAGAGGCCTGAAGAAGGAGACTTGAAATAGATGGAAAGCAAGTAGCTCCAGAGGGCATCGGTGGCAGAAATGGCTTACCTGTACCCAAAAGCACTGCTGGAATGAATGAACCCATACCTTTGATGTGTTCTCCTGGAAAAAAGTCCAGTTGGCCTAGCTTGGGTCAATGCTCATTCCATGACTGTACCAAATGGGTGAGATGAAGGACCCAGCAGGGCATCCCTGTCCATAGTAGGGGAGATATAATTCCCCCCCAAAAAATAAGGTGTTCTGGGGAGCAGGAATAGACATTAACTGAGCTGAAAGGGAGGGGTGGGGGACATAAAACAGAAGCGTGTTTACTGCAAAAACGAGTGAGAACATTCTAGCTGGACAAGAAGATGATGGCCATTGCAGGTAAGGGAGAGTAACATGAATAGAGGCATGGTGGGAGGAAGACACAATAAGGGAACCTAAAATCCTGAGACTGCCGAGTAGAGGTGAGATTGCCGGTGCAAGCAGGGATCAGAGCATGAAATGCCCTGTAAATTTGACAAGATCCAAGGCGGGATTCTCAGTGGTCCATCCACCTGCTGAAATTGTTGTAAGTATACATTTGTGCTTTTTTTTTTTTTTTTTTTTTTTTTTTTTTTTTGAGCAAACATCTACGACATTGTAACCTTAATGAGAAAATTTGCAGTGGAATGGAGGGGACAGGGCCTGATTGAAGTGGGCTAAAAAATAAAAAGGGTGGTGAGAAGGCAGGAGTATGGAGAGAAGATGCTGTAAGTACCAAATGATGGGCACAAGCTCAAAGCTGGGTGGGGGCTCAGGAAGGGCCAGTTCAGTGGAAGCACTAAGGAGAGAATGTGGCACTGAAGACAATGTGACCAATGAGTCCTGTGTTGTAAGAAAAGGAGTTGTCGGTGTCCTTTCTACTTATCAGACATGCAGGCAGGCCAGCCTCGACTACAGAGCAACTGCTTTGTAAAAATCTTTTTTAAATTCATCATGAGTCCTCATAAACTCCTTAAGAATTAGACTCCTTTAGGATGATGACTTAGTTTTTTATTTCAGTTTTGAGACTCAAATGGCTAATACCAAATAGTGACTCAGAGCAGCCTTTGGAATGAATTGATTAACTAATTGAATACTAAACTTACTAAAGATTGGTCATAATGTATTGGTAGTTATTTAAGTCACTAAAACAACACATGGTATGAAGACCTATGTATTTAAACCAATGTAGGACACTTTGATGACGGTTCTTCCACAACTCATTTCTTCTACATAATATACTGTGGGCGTCTTTCTCTGTTGCAAGTATAAAAAGCCAGGGGAGATCTTGGGATAAGGTTACACTACAGACTACTTCATATCCAAACCACTCAATTAATGGCTCAGTAATTCAATGCTTAAAGAGATGAAATGACTTTCCTAAGGTCATGCAGCGAGTTGATAGTAAGACTGGGTCCTCCGGCTGGTTGTCCTGCCATCCCCTGGAGAGCCCTCCAAGAGCCCTGGTATCTGTCAACATCAGTGCTGGGAAAGGAAGCGCAACTGCTAGTAGCCCTCCAAGGGCTGGATGTGGAAGGTAAGCAAGCCCCTTCCAAACAGGTGTGTGAAGAGTACTCACTAAGGCAGCAGGGGTTCACACTGAGCTTTTCAGAGGAGACTTGGGGTGGGGGGGATGGTGGGGGACCAGTGGGGGACAAAGTTTCTGATTCATCCAGAGAAAGAGGTTTAGCTTATCCTTTTCTAAAAAACATACGGCTTTCATTTGCCCAAATTGTTTAGGGTGATATTCCTCCCTGTGAAATCCATTGCAGTGAGCACTGAAGAGTCTAAGAGAGGGTGATAAGTGAGTCAGCAGAGGTCAGGCAGGTGTCAAGGAGCACAAGGAAGTGACTAACCAAGCAATAGCTGCCAAGACTGGAGGTGGCTGTATACAGAGATCAGACACAAGCCCTGGCAGCTGCCTAAATGCCAGGGAGGAAAGAACCTGGCACTAGGACACTCAGGATTGTATTCGATACCCTTTCTCTCAGACAAAGCAAATCGTCACCAGCCAGCCATGAATGCCCCTCCATTTCCTTCCCTTCTCTAACTACGTGCAGAAAAGTGCTGCCAGAAAACACTGGCAGGCGACCTCCTGGAAGAGAGCAGGTCAACACTGGGGCTTGGCCAGGGGATGACACCAGCTTCAATTAGCCATTTTCTCATCAGGTACCTGGAACGAGAGTGTCAGGTTCTCCACCACTGAGGAGACTAGGTCTCCAACTGTGGCCTCCTTTCTGAGGGGCTAGAAGGGAGCTCTGAATTTGAGGATGGCTAATAAAATTACCAGGGCATTTCTGCTGCATGTTTCCACAACGTTGAATACAGCAGTACACAATGAAAAGTGCAGAAAGTGTAGTTAGAACAGAACACTATTTCTATTTTCTAGCTTGGCCAAGTAATTACTCCCTCTGAGCCTCAATTCCCACATCCGTAAACAAAACAGAGTCAGCATTTACTCCTATTAAGGGCTTTTGCAAGAATGAAAGAAGAAAATTCACGTAAAGCACCAACACTAAGTAGGCACTCATTCAATGGTCCTCCATTCTCCTCCTTGAGAGAAGTAATCTAGAAGCTAGCACAGTGACTACCTAGTAAGTATGTTACATTTACAGCAAACAAATGAACAATTTATTCTGTTTTTTAAATTATTAGAGTTAGCTAGCACAGTGACTACCTAGTAAGTATGTTACATTTACAGCAAACAAATGAACAATTTATCCTGTTTTTTAAATTATTAGAGTTGGGGCCGGCCCGGTGGCGCACTGCTACAGTGCGCTGCTTAGGAGTGCAGTGGCGCTCCCGCCGAGGGTTCGGATCCCACATACAGACCGGCCGCTCCCTGGCTGAGCGAGGTGCGGGCGCAACACCGAGGGTTGCAATCCCGTTGCCGGTCCCAGTCCGGTACGGGCGCAACACTGAGGGTTGCGATCCATTGCTGGTCATGAAAAAAAGACAAAAAGGAAAAAACCAACCAAACAAAAAAAATTTAAAATAAACAAATAAATAAATTATTAGAGCTAAGCACCAAGAATGTGGCAATGTATGGGTTAAAGTTCTTACCCATAAAAAGAACATAGTCAAGGGGAGAACAAGTTAAGAGGCAATAAGACTGCAGCATCATAAATGCTTAGCTCTGGAAAGTAGACACTGCTAAAGAAATACAGAAAAAGATCATCTGGCTCGTCCTCTAGGGTCAGGGTCCCGGTCCGGTACGGGGGCGACACTGAGGGTTGCGATCCATTGCTGGTCACGAAAAAAAGACAAAAAGGAAAAAACCAACCAAACAAAAAAAATTTAAAATAAACAAATAAATAAATTATTAGAGCTAAGCACCAAGAATGTGGCAATGTATGGGTTAAAGTTCTTACCCATAAAAAGAACATAGTCAAGGGGAGAACAAGTTAAGAGGCAATAAGACTGCAGCATCATAAATGCTTAGCTCTGGAAAGTAGACACTGCTAAGGAAATACAGAAAAAGATCATCTGGCTCGTCCTCTAGGGTCTGGGAAGGTTCCTGGAGGAAGTGATGTCTAGATGAGGAGTTGAGGGATACACAGGAGTTATTCATGTGAAAGGAAGGGAAGGGTGAGAGATGTTCAAGTATTTGTTCACTCACTCATTCATTCAACAAACAAGTCCTAAATACATCATATATCCTAGGAACTATTCTAGACACTGGGGATAGAGTATTGAACAAGACACACAAGGTCTTTGATCTTATAAGAGACTCGTAGAGTCAACCCTCCAGCCTGTCGATGAATAATGAATGATTAACAAAATGATCAGGAAATGATCCATGCAAAGAAGAGAATATGGTGGAGTACAATGGAAAGGAGAGACTTTATACTCAGTGGTCAAAGAATACCTCTCCAAGGAAGTTCCATTTCAGTTGAATCTGAGAGAGAAGAAGCCAGCTAGGCAATAATGGGGATCAATAACACACAGGCAGAGAAAAGTGTTAGTGCAAGTTCTTACATTCAAAGCATGCACGGCATGTTCTGAGCATAAAAAGAAGAGAGGCCAAAGAGGACATGAAAGGTGGGAAGAAGGAGGCAGGCAGGGCCAGCTCCTGTAAGGCCATGGAAGGAGGAGTGAGATGCTTGAATTATATTCTTAGCGTCATGGGAAGTTATTGGGGGTCTTAGCAGGGAGAGTTGTGGTCTGATTTACATATTTAAAGATCCCTCATGCTCTTGTGAGAGCATAAAAAAGGTGGATATGCAAAGGCTCCAGATAAGAGATGACATGGTCCATGTGAAGAGAAAAGAAAGGAAGGAAGGAAGGAGGGAAAGAAGGAAAGGAGGGAAGGAAGGAAGAAAGGAAAGGAGGGAAGAAAGGCAACAATTGTGTTCGACTGGAGAAGCTATTGAAGGGAATTTGTATTCAGGCATGATCCTGGAGGGGTTGGCTGGGACCTCACTCTCCAGGGACATGGGTGCCACAACAAGGATTTGAACTTTAACCCAATGGCTGTGGATGCTATGGAAGAATTTACAGAGGAAAGTCAGATTTCCGTTTTAGGAACAAACGAGTGGCAGAGGTGGCTCCAGAAACAAGAGCATGGCTGAAAGTCTTCCTCCCTGGGGGCCACACCTCTGTTGTGTAAGCCTAGATGAGCATGAGTGAGCAGAGGAGGGGCTCTACACTCCACTTGTGAAGAGAGGGGAGCTGGGTGTGTGCAGTGGCAGAAGTCAGAAAACCCCCGGTAGGACCCCAGGGCAGCGTGTGGGCCTCTCATGGCTCTCCTAGGCCATGGGTGCTCTGGGATTCCACATCCCCCTCAGCAGGGTTTCTCGAAGAAGCCGCAGAGTGGTCACAGCTGGGAGAGACAAGAATGATCATTATCTCATCCAGGCCTATCATTTTCCGCATGAAATTAGTCTCCTTATTCCCATCAGCCATATGGCTCTGAGGTTAGTTCCTCCAGGGATCAGCCACAAAGACTGGCTGCTTTCTTTTTTTTTTTTTTTAGAGGGAGAGATTGCCTAAAATGACTGTCTCTGTCCCCACCACAAATAAGCTGCCTTTGTCCCTCAGTCTGAAATGCTGTGGGTTGTGTATTTGATTTCCCATGACAGGACTTTCTCCTGCAGCAAGCCAGTCACCCACACCCTGGGAGGAGGGTCTAAGTGGCCTTGCCATGGTACAGTGGGGGAGGTTGTACCCCTTTCAGTAAGTGAGGCTGGGAAGCAGATCACATCCCCATTTTTAAAAAAATTTGTTTTGTGTTTTTTTTTTTTTTTTTTTTTTTAGAGGGAGAGATTGCCTAAAATGACTGTCTCTGTCCCCACCACAAATAAGCTGCCTTTGTCCCTCAGTCTGAAATGCTGTGGGTTGTGTATTTGATTTCCCATGACAGGACTTTCTCCTGCAGCAAGCCAGTCACCCACACCCTGGGAGGAGGGTCTAAGTGGCCTTGCCATGGTACAGTGGGGGAGGTTGTACCCCTTTCAGTAAGTGAGGCTGGGAAGCAGATCACATCCCCAGGGCACAAATTTGTTCAATGGCTCTGCCCCAATTCATTGTGGCTGGACTTTGTTTGGGGACGAAATCTGTGTAGCATTTGGTTCACATGTTCACACTGAGCCTGGAGATCAATTTCGACACATTTTTATATCAAGTACTGTCTCTTTTACTTAGTCATCTGCAAAGCATTAATGGGGCACCTACTAAGTGCCAACCACTCTGCTTGTCACTGAAGGCAGGACAGTAAATATATAGCCCTGCCTTAGGAAGCTTATGATTGAGTAATTTATATTGAAACTTACAAAACATGAAACAAACAACAAAATAATAAAATACATGAGCGTCAACATCAATATTTCCCCAGACATTCATAACATTTTATAACTAATTTTATCCTATCCAAGAGAACAAGTGTAATTCTAGCTCCTAAGGAACTAGAATTTTACTTAATACACACAATTCTTGAACAGTAGATCTCTTACTCTTGGTTACTAGTACATATCTTAATTGCCCAGTGATTGCCTGTTGTTGTAATTTATATAGCAGTTCTGGAGAAGGGGAGTCACAATGGGGAATTAAGTTTATATAGAGGAATAATGATCACACCTCTGATCTCACTTTAACCATCACTATCAACATTATTTTTTTTACTAAGGGCACTGAAGTCTAGAGAAAGTCAGAAACCTAACTAAGCTTAATCAAGCAGTGATTTTCATCTTCCTCAATATTGTCATTGCCATCATCTTTAATATGAGTGAATTATTGCATATTATTATAGTAGTAGCAGCCATTCATTTATTTATTTATTGAACAGACATTCACATAATATCTGTTATATACAAAACTTATAATAAGGTTTTGCCATCAGGGAGCTCCCAGCTCCATAGATAAAAAATTCACTCAACAATTAAACATTGGGTTGTTTCACCTTTGGGTTCTTATGAGTAATGTCATGCTATGAGCATTTCCGTACAAGTTTTCGTGTGGATATATGTTTTCATAAATGGAATATTATTCAGTTACAAAAAGGACTGAAGTACCGATGCATTCTACAATATGAATGAACCTTGAAAACATCATAGTAAGTTAAAGAAGCCAGATATGTAAAGGCATGTATTCTATGATTCTATTTACATAAAAGATTTAGAATAGGTAAATCCATAGGGACAGAAAGTAGATTATTGTGTTGTCAAGAGCTGGAGGAGGGGCTGTTGGAATGACTGCTCCCCCCAAAAAAATTCCTTTTGGGGTAATGTAAATGTTTTAGAACTAGAGAGACAGTGGTGATGGTTGGACAACTTTGTGAATACACTAACAGCCATGTTTTAGAAGGAAAAGTTTTATAGTGTATGAGCTATATCTCAACAAAACAATAAATAAAATTTTAAAAGACGTGTGATAAGTGATGTGTCATGGCAGAAAATCTGTAGGGTACTATGGGGTACATACCGCTATGGATATAACTTCTATTTTACTGACAGCTTATTGTGTACTTCATATTGTACTAAATGAATGGTTTATTTTTATCTCGTTTAATCTTCACAAGAGCACTCATTTAGCAACTATTGGGATGGAGAGGAGACTTAAATGTGTCCTGCACTGATCTAGATACTGAGTATTTGGCTTTTAACAAAATCAAGGTCTCTGCCCTGATGGAGGGTTTATTCTACTGAGGTAAGAGGTGACAGACTGGGGGTGTAATAAAGAAAAATGGAACATTCAGGAGACACAAAGTCAGGATGGCTGGTGTGATGGTTAATTATAGGTTCCAACTTGATTAGATTAAGGAATATGTTTTACCAGAGTAAACTGTGCATTGAGAAAAAGAAAAGAATCAGACCTTTTGGGAATATTGGACACTGGATCTGAACTGACTTTGATTCCAGGAGACCTGAAACATCACAGTGGCCTTCCAGTTAGAATAGGGGTTTATGGGGGTTAGGTGATTCATGGAGTTTTAGCCCAGGTCTGACTTACTGTGGGTCCAGTGGGTTCCTGAACCCATCTTGTGGTTATTCCCCCAGTTCCAGAATGCATAATTCGAATAGATATACTCAGCAGCTCGCAGAATCCTCACATTGGCTCCCTGATCTGTGGAGTGACAAAAATTATGATGGGAAAGGCCAAATGGAAGCCATTAGAGCTGCCTCTACCTAGGAAAATAGTAAATCAAAAATAATATTGCACCTTGGAGGGAATGCACAGATTAGTGCTACTATCAAGGACTTGAAAGAGGCAGGGGTGGTGATTCCCACCACATCCCCATACAACTCTCCTATCTGGCCCACAAAGAAGACAGGTGGATCCTAGAGAATGATTGTGGATTATTGTAAGCTTAACCAAATGGTGACTCCATTTGAAGCTGCTGTACTAGATGTGGTTTCATTGCTTGAACAAATTAACACATCTCTGGGTACCTGGTATGTAGTTATTGATCTGGCAAATGCCGTTTTCTCCATCCCTGTCCATAAGGCCCACCAGAAGCAGTTTACTTTCAGCTGGCAAGGCCAACAATACACCTTTACTGTATTACCTCAGGGGTATATCAACTCTCCAGCCCTATGTCACAATTTAGTTTGCAGACATCTTGATCACCTTTCCCTTCCACAAGACATTATGCTGGCCCATTACATTGATGACATTACACTGATTGGACCTAGTGAGCATGAAGTAGCAACTGCTCTGGACTTATTGATGAGACATTTGCATGTCAGAGGATGGGAAATAAATCCAACTAAAATACAGGAGCTTTCTACCTCAGTTAAATTTCTAGGGATCCAGTGGTGTGGGGCATGTCGAGATATCCCTTCTAAGATGAAGGATAAGTTGCTGCATCTGGCCCCTCCTGCCACCAAGAAAGAGGCACAGTGCCTAGTGGGCCTATTTGGATTTGGGAAAAAACACATTCCTTATTTGGGTGTGTTACTCTTGCCCATCTACCGAGTGACCCAAAAGGCTGCTACTTTTAAGTGGGGCTCAGAGCAGGAGAAGACTCTGCAACATGCCCAGGTTCTGTGCAAGCTGCTCTGCCCTTGGGCCATATGATCCAGCAGACCCAATGGTACTTGAGGTGTCGGTGGCAGACAGGGATGCTGTTTGGTGCCTTTAATGGGCCGTTATAGGTGAATCACAGCAGAGACCCTTAGGATTTTGGAGCAAGGCCCTGACATCATCCGCAGATAACTACTCTCCTCTTGAGAAAAAACTCTTTGCCTGATATTGGGCCTTAGTAGAAACTGAATGCTTGACTATGGGTCACCAAGTTACCATGTGACCTGAGCTGCCCACCATGAACTGGGTGTTATCTGACCCAGCAAGCCAAAAGGTTGGGCGTGCATAGCAGCCCTCGATCATCAAATGGAAATGGTATATACGTGATTGGGCCCAAGCAGGTCCTGAAGGCACAAGTAAGTTACATGAAGAAGTGACCCAAATGCCCATGGTTCCTACTCCTGCTACACTGCCTTCTCTCCCCCAGCCTGCACCTGTGGCCTCATGGGGAGTTCCCTATGATCAGTTGACAGAGGAAAAGAAGACTAGGGCCTGGTTACAGGTGGTTCTGCACAATATGCAGGAACCACCCAAAAGTGGACAGCTGCAGCACTACAGGCCCTTTCAGGGACATCCCTGAGGAACACTGGTGAGGGGAAATCTTTTCAATGGGCAGAACTTCAGGCAGTGCACCTGGTTGTGCACTTTTCTTCAAAGGAGACATGGCCAGATGTGTGATTATATACTAATTCATGGGCTGCAGCCAATGGTTTGGCCGGATGGTCAGGGACGTGGAAGGAATATGACTGGAAAATTGGTGAAAAGGAAATTTGGAGAAGAAATATGTGATAGACTTCTCTGAGTGGGCAAAGAATGTGAAGATATTTGTTTCCCTTGTGAATTCCCATCAAAGGGTAACCTCAGAAGAGGAGGACTTTAATAATCAGGTGGACACCAGTCAATCTCTTTCTCCATCCACTCGTTTCATTGTCTAGTGGGCTCGTGAATAAAGTGGCCATGGTGGCAGGGATGGAGGTTATGCATGGGCTCAGCAACATGGACTTCTGATCTGGCTACAGCAACTGCTGAGTGCCCAATCTGCCAGCAGCAGAGACCAACACTGAGCCCCTAATATGACACCACTCCCTGTGGTATCAACCAGCTACCTGGTGGCAGGATGATTACATTGGACCACTTCCTTCGTGGAAGGGGAAGTGTTTTGTCCTTTCTGGAATAGACACTTACTCTGGCTATGGATTTGCCTTCCCAGCATGAAATGCTTTTGCCAAAACTACTGTGCATGGATTCATATAATGCCTTATTCACCATCATGGTATTCCACATAGCATTGCTTCTGACCAAGGAACTCACTTTGCAACTGAAGAAGTGCAAAAATGGGCTCATGCTCATGGAATTCACTGGTCTTACCAAGTTCCCCATCATCTTGAAGCAGCCAGTCTGATGGAATGGTGGAATGGCCTTTCGAAGTCACAGTTACAGTGCCAGCAAGGTGACAATACCTTGCAGGGAGGGCTGGGGCAAAGTTTTCCAGAAGGCTGTATATTCTCTAAATCAGTGTCTAATATATTGTACTGTTTCTCCCATAGCCAGGATTCATGGGTCCAGGAATCAAGGGGTGGAAATGTAAGTGGCACCACTCACCATTACCCTAAGGACCTACTAGTAAAATTTTTGCTTCCTGTCCTTGTGATTTTGTGCTCTGCTGGTCTAGAGGTCTTGGTTTCAGAGAGAAAAATGTTTCCATCAGGAGACACAAAAATGATCCCATTGAACTGGAAGTTAAGGCTGCCACCTGACCACTTTGGGCTCCTCTTGCCTCTGAGTCAACAGGCTAAGAAAGGAGTTACTGTGTTGGCTGGAGTGATTGACCCAGACAATCAGGGGGAAGTTGGACAACTCCTTCACAATGGAGTTAAGGAAGATTATGTCGGGAATACAGAAGATACCTTAGGGCATCTCTTAGTACTACCATGTCCTGTGATTAAGGTCAATGGAAAATTATAACAACCAAATCCAGGCAAGACTCATAATGGACCAGACTCCTAAGGGATGAAGGTTTGGGTCACTCTGCCAGGTAAAGAACCACGACCAGCTGAGGTACTCACTGAAAGCAAAGGGAATACAGAATGGGTGGTAGAAGATAGTTATAAACACCACCTTCAACCACGTGACCGGTTACAGAAACCAGGACTGTAATTGTCCTCCCTATTATATTAAGAATATGTCTCTGTGTATATATAGTGTACATATATTGAGCAAGTACCTTCGTTTTTGTCCCTCTTGTTCTCTATCATGTACCATGAGACTTACTGACTTTATACCAGCATTTAAATGTTGTTAACCTTACTTCATAGTATTTGCAATTTTAAGTTATGGGATATTGGGAGAAGGGTAAATATCATCTAAGGACTTTACCTTTTTCTTCTTGGAAAGGGATTAATGCATTTCCAGTTATACATAAGATAGTCACATCATGTTAGGTGAAACTATTATGTTATTGTCCCATTTGAAGATTAAGTATGACTTGAGGAGATAAGTATGGACATCAAGTTGACAGGGGGTGGATTTGTAATGGATAATTCTAGGTGTCAACTTGATCAAATAAAGGAATACTGAGAAACCTGGTAAAGCTATCTCTTTATGTATGTCCATGAGAGTGTTTCCAGAAGATATTAGCATGAGGGCCTGAGTGGACTGCATGGGAAAGATCCACCCTCGGAGCAAGATGGTGACGGGTCTGGAGTGAGTGTGCCAGAGGACAGAGAGAGCCTGTGAAGTGTGCGCTGTGCTGCCAGAGTACTATATGCATTTCCAAGAGCAACAAAAAACAAATAAATCACTGATCAACTAATCTACAATGAAAAAAAAGCAACTACAGTCTCGAGGTCTTAGGGCCGATGCAAAAGAAGATTCCTGAGAGCACCACAACT
>NW_007740934.1:0-503 GCF_000696425.1 Galeopterus variegatus | reverse complement strand
TGCCACTTGTGTGCCTCAGCACGGGGCCCCCCGGGGCCTGTGGAGCGGCCACCAATCCCACTCCTCCCGCAGATCTCTGGTGGGGATGGTGGCGTGGGGAGCCCCCGGCCAGCATCGGGAGGGCAGAGAAGAGGATCTCGGCCAGACTGTCACTCCGTCACACCTGGGGCCTCGGCCCCAGGTAAACTCCCTCCTTCCGGGAGGCAGATACCATCTCTGTGGCCTTCAGTTTGGAAAAATCCCAGACTGATTTCTGGTTGGGAGAGGGGTGACTGGGGTGCCCGCGAGCCCGCTTGATCCTGCTGGAGAGTTGGACTGAGGGCGCTGAGCCGGCTCATGCCGGGGGGATTCAAAGATGAACAGTGTGCTGTGGGATCCTCCCCCGGCGGGCTCACACCCTGGTGTGGGAGATAACTCAACCACACGGGGGGACGCAATACCGGGGGGAAGATGGGAGGCCCAGAGAGGACCTTGACCAGGGCTGCAGGAACACCCACAGTGTC
>NW_007740933.1:26596-27645 GCF_000696425.1 Galeopterus variegatus | reverse complement strand
GGAAAGATATTCCATGCTCTTGAATTGGGAGAATTAACATTGTGAAAATGTATATACTACCTAAAGCGATCTACAGATTCAATGCAATCTCCATCAAAATACCAGTGACATTCTTCATAGAAATGGAAAAAACAATCTTACCTTTCATATGGAAAAGCAAAAGACCCCGAACAGCCAAAGCAATCCTGACCAAAAAGCTGGAGGCATAACTCTGCCTGACTTCAAATTATACCACAAAGCTGTTGTAACCAAAACAGCATGGTACTGGTATAAAAATGTCTATTCAGACCAGTGGAGTAGAATAGAGAACCCAGAACTCACTCCTCAGGCTTACAGCCATCTGATATTAGACAAAGGCACCACAAATCTACATTGGGGAAAAGATTGCCTCTTTAACAAGTGGTGCTGGGAAAACTGGATATCCATATGCAGAAGAATGAAACTTGATATGCATCTCTCACCATACACTAAAATCAACTCAAAATCGATTAAAGACCTAGGTATAAGACCCCAAACCATAAAATTACTAAGGGAAAATATAGGTGAAACACTTCAGCAGTTAGGTCAGGGCACAGGCTTTATGAACAGGAGCCCAAAAGCATAAGCAGCAAAAGAAAAAATAAACAAATGAGACTATATCAAACTAAAAAGTTTCAGGCCAGCCCGGTGGTGCACTCAGTAGAGTGCGGTGCTTGGGAGCACGGCGGCGCTCCCACCGAGGGTTCGGATCCCATATAGAGACCGGTCTGCTCACTGGTTGAGCGCGGTGTGGGCGTGACACCGAGGGTTGCGATCCCGTTTCCGGTCACGAAAAAAGACAAAAAGAGAGAGAAAAAAAAAAAAAAAAGCTAAAATGTTTCTGCACAGCAAAAGAAACAATCAACAGAGTGAAAAGACAACCTACAGAGTGGGAGAAAATTTTTGCCAATTTAGCATCCAGCAAGGGACTAATATCCAGAATATACATATAACTCAAGCAATTATACAGTAAAAAGATAAATGACCTAATTAAAAAATGGGCAAAGGAGCTGAATAGACATTTTTCAAAG
>NW_007740933.1:23078-25715 GCF_000696425.1 Galeopterus variegatus | reverse complement strand
TATTTGAAATAAATAAATAAATAAATAAAAATAAAAAGGGGACTAAGGCTATCTACCCAGCCCCCATCCCTGAAGAGGTGGGCACAGCGATTATGGCCGACAGTCAGGATACTAAATGAGAGACCCTGCAAGGGCGGACCCTCTCCAGTGGAAGCTCTGTTGCATAGGGCTGCAGGACCTATACAACTGCAAATCACTACTAAAGATAAGCTTTTAAAACCAGGATATGGCAGGAACGGAAATATTCTCTTACCAGCCCCAACCTGTTTGCAACAGGGACAGACAGTACAATGGGAATGGCCTTGGAGAATAAAAGCCCCCCATATACACTGGGTAGGTTTAATAGGGCCTTGGGGAAAAGGATTAGAGGAAGGCCTGCAAGTTTCACCTTGGGTGACAAGTACCTGGCCTCTTTGAGTAAAGGTGACATGGCCTGGAACAGATGAGCACTCTATTCCAAAGGGCACATTTGTATTATCATTATGGCCAATTATGAGTTCCCTATACTGTTACATGTAGAACCTACAGATGCAACAGTGTTGGCAGATAAAGTATGGCAGCATGAGCCAGGTAAGATACCTATTCCTGCAACCACCCTTTCTCAGGATGGTAAACTGGCATGTATCTTACCAGAGGGGTGAGAACTTCCCCTATTGGTACCAAAAACTCTTCTGTCTTTTTGCCCATAGTGTTCTGGCTGCCGGCACTGCACCAGAGTGGCGTGGTCAGCATACCGGCCTGCTGAATATGCATTGAACTTCCCATCAATATGACTGCAGGATTTGCATGGAGGATCACACCAATGATGACTACTAATCGGACATATGCGGCTGACAGTTAAAAGGACAGAACTGCAAGCCTTAAGGCATATTGAACGGGCAATAGGTTATGTAAATATAAGGGTCACTTATCCTCTCTAAGGGAACATTGCGGAAGATTCTGGCGCATAGATTGTAGGCAAGGGACCCTGAGGGGGTGGATTGTTGGGGAAATGGAACAATTTGGTCAGTCTCCCCTTGCCTCAGGGGCGGATACGGGTGGTTCCATAAACATTGAGTGGGTGGGTGGAGAGCTAGTGTGCGTGCACGCCAATGTATCTTTTTAGTTTTGTTGCTATTCTTGTGTTTTTGAGAGAGGGAGGGGAGTGTTCTAGTGAAGCAGGTGGGTGGGCATCTGCCTTGGGCATCTGCTTTGGGTGTCTGCCTGGGCAGCCATGCTTTCCAACCTATGGCTCCAAGGACCTTTTGGCCAGTTACCTAGCTCACAGACCTGCGTGAAGGGGTCTGGTAACCCAGCCTGGTGTGTGAGGGGTCTGGGGACACAGCCTGGCATGTGAAGGGTTTGTGACCTAGTCTGTGAATGGGCTTGAGGGGTCTGTGAGCTCCAGACCCAGCCCTAGTTCAACAATCGGCCCAGTTGGTGCAGGATTACTGGCAAGTAAAGGAGCCTGACAACTGGCATGGTTGTGGAGCTAGACAATGGCACCATCAAAAACCCTCAAAATGAAGGATCCTGGCATATGACAGTAGCCACATGTTATTACATATAGCCACAGGTAGAACGGCAGTTCTCTACTCTTGAAATACAATGCAGCATCTGTGTGTGGGTTTGTGCTCAGACCCGTCTGCTCTGAGCTCAGGGCAAAGCCACCACCAAAGATAGAGGGAGGCGCTAGTGCCACCAGGTGTGGAGGGAGGAGGTGGACATGTGGGCTTTAGTTTGCAGTTCCATGATGCCGAGGCAGCTGCAGCACCTCATGGTGCAACACAATAGGACCCTCCAGGAGAGAAAAACAGGCATGCTGCTGGGACAAAGGCTCCCATTCAAACCTCTACATTCTCATGAAGGACTTAGAGCAATTTAGAAGCAGACCCTAAGTGGAGATCTGGGAATGCTGCCCGCACCAGGCCATCGCTAAACGCGTGTTTTCTGAACAGTTTGCTGCTGGTAGAGGTAATGGACATGCCCAACTCCACCGCCTGCACGTTTTCTGGTCAGCCAGTGAGACCACTGCCTCCAGGGGCTGCACAGCTGCTTTTGTCAAGCTGGCCCTGCCCAGCACTTATCTTTTGCTGTGGATGCATTCCTAAAGTGTGTGTGAGAGGCATGCAGGCTGAGGAAAGGGAGGAAGATGATAGTCTTGCTTGGGACTGATCTCTTTGATTGCTTTTCTACGGAGAAATGGTCCCCTCTCTGTTCGTTTCTTCTCCATTTAAAATTAAGTGTTCAGGCCAGGGAACTGCCCCTGGCAGCAGCCGGACTCCTGAGCCCTGTGTGTGGGGGATGGGCTGCAGGCCTCAGCCAGGCCACGACCCCTTACCCCAGCCCCCGCCTTTGGCAACCAGCCAGCCAAGGAGCCAGCCATGGGCCACTCCCACCGCCCTCCCCTGTCACCCCTCCACGATAACATCTCAGAATGTAAAAAGTTAAAAGAAAAACAAAAACGCTGCCTCCAAAAGGCCGGGAGACATCTGGCAGTGTTCAAAGGGCTCCACGAATCACACGTGAGTGTGTTCTGCTTCCTCGTATCCAGATGTGGGGGAGGAAAGGACGCAGAAGCGGGACAGGGCAGCGACGAGGAGAATCCTGGAGACAGAAAGGAAACGTGCTTGTGGGACTCAATTGCATTAAACATAA
>NW_007740933.1:21455-23068 GCF_000696425.1 Galeopterus variegatus | reverse complement strand
TAGATGATTGGAGAGGAGTGGGTTTGTAAGGAGATCAGGAGCCTGGTATTGACTTGTTAAGTTGAAACCGAATGTTGGATATATAAATGGAAATGTTAAGTACAGTAAATGTTACCAGGAAACAGTTTCCCAAAATGGGATCCTATGATTGGGTTGCTCATATATTTGACAAGCGCGTGGATAATCTCCTAATATGTGAAAAGAGGACAAAAGTAATCTGGAGCATGAAAAAGCATCACAGTCTCAGGAACTTCCAGTCAATATGGTGGAATAGACGATCCCCAGCGTCACTCTCTTCCACAAATCAACTAGTTTACAACTATTAAAAAGCAATGACAGCCAAACTGGGGCTGCTAGAGCTCAGGGGAAGAGGAGGCAGGACCTACTCAGTGCAGGAAGGCCAGAGAAGCCACGATGAGAGAAAGAAAAAACCTCTCCAACCATTTCAAGCCCATGCCACTTCTAGGCTGGAGCTGCTGAGCACACAGAGCACGAGCTGGTAAAAGCTGAAGCTGTGCCCTTTGGATGAAGTTGCATGGAGGCTGCAGGGGAGAAGAGGCCTGTGGTGGCCCCCAAGCCAGCAAGACCACTAATAGGGTTCCTGTGGACTCACATAGGAGCAAGGAGCCACAACAACTGAAAAAAAGGAGCCACTCAGAGGCCAGTGACTCATCGCAAGGGACCTGCACACAGCCCTTTTCATGGGAAGTGTTTGGAGCACAGGTGGTAGGGGAGATGGGCCCATTGGGAGAACATTGGGGCAGAGCAAGGACAGCTGATCAGTGTAGGACCACTCAGAGGAGACTGGTCAAGAGTATGGAATTGCATGGGGAGTAGTTTGATGAAAAGACTCAGGCCCAGACTGGTGTTTCTATACAATTCAGATGCATTGGATTTCACTAAACTCAGAAGTCCTCTAAAGTCAACTGTTAAAACACGAGCTGCACAAAAAGCCTTCCCTAGGGAATCAACAGCAAAGCAGCAATTTAGCCCAACCACAGAGCGCAAGTACTGGTCCCGGCAGGAAGTTCCCCAACAACCTGATTGCATACAATTATATCAATTGGTTCTGTATACACTCTAGAAACTGACCAAGACAAGTAGACAGCTGCTTACAGCCTTATCCAGGGGAGGCCCTGAAAAACAATGGTGAAGGGAAGTCTGCTTAGTGGACAAAATTTCATGCGGTACCTTTAGTGTATGCTTTGTCTAGAAGAAGAGATGGCTTGAGGTTAGCTATACTAATTCATGTGCAGTGGCTGTTTATAACAATCCTGTCCTCACCTCTGTAAACGGTCCCTTCACTAAATTATTTTCCGTTAAATCTTTTTGAGCATTCCATTTGTTTCCTGCCAAGACCGTAAATGACATGATAACATAGTGCAAAGCTGGCATAGGGATTTTGGTTCAGTTTCAATACCATCTGGCTGGACTGCCTGTTGGGAAAGATCCTGAGAATCAGCAGGAAAAAGTGAAATAATGAAATAATAGTAAGGAAGGCATTTGCACCCCATTCATTCAGTAAATATTTATTGAGGGCCTCCTGTGTGCCAGGCACTGTTCTTGGCACGGGGATACAACAGTACACAGAAGTGATACACATTCCTACTCTT
>NW_007740933.1:12431-20650 GCF_000696425.1 Galeopterus variegatus | reverse complement strand
GGAGAGCCGCACAGAGATCTGGAGAAGATGTTCTGGGTAGAGAAAACAGCAAGTACAAAGGTCTTGAGGCAAGAGTGTGTTTGAGGAACAGCAAGGAGGCCAAAAGGGGAGAGAGGTGGGAGATACAGTCAGATAATAAGAGGGGCCAGATGGTGCAGAGCTCTGTAGGCTGTTGCAGGGTTTATATTTTACTGAGTAAGATGGCAAGCCATTGGAGGGCTTGAACAGAGGCGTGACATGAATTGACATGTTTTAACAGCTCCTTCTAGCTGTTGAGTGGAGAATAGACCAAGGCGGTTCAATAATGGAAGCAGGGAGATTGGGTTGGAGGCTATTGCAGTAATCCAGGCAGGAGATAGGACTTGGAGTTGGTGAGAAGTGGTCAGATTCTGGAAACAAGGTTGAGACAATGGGCTTTGCTGAGGGGTTCAGCATAGGATATGAGATGGAAGAGGCAAGAACACTGCAAAGTTTTTGGCCTGAACAACTTGACAGATGGAATCAGTGGTCAGATTCTGGAAACAAGGTTGAGACAATGGGCTTTGCTGAGGGGTTCAGCATAGGACATGAGATGGAAGAGGCAAGAACACTGCAAAGTTTTTGGCCTGAACAACTTGACAGATGGAATCATATTTACCAAGTGGTAGATGATTGCAGAGGAGTGGGTTTGTAAGGAGATCAGGAGCCTGGTATTGACTTGTTAAGTTGAAACCGAATGTTGGATATATAAATGGAAATGTTAAGTAGGTAGCTGGTATGAGTCTGGAGTTTAGGGGAGAGATTCTAGCCAAAGATATAAATTTGGGAGCATATGGATCATATTTAAAACCATAAGACAATGAGGGCTGGCTAGTTAGCTCCACTGATTGGAGCACAGTATTTTAACACCAAGGTCAAGGGTTCCGATGGCCATACTGGCCAGCTGCAAAAATATGAGATCACCAAGAGTGAGTGTAGATAGAAGAGGTTCAAGTTCCAAGTCCTGGAGCTCAGGGAGGTGAAGAGCAAACAGGAAAGAAGGGGGCAGTCAGGGTGTTATGAAGGTACCCACTATGATGGCAATACAGGGAATGGACACAGGCCCCGTGAGTGGAGGGTTTAAGACACCAACTTCCTAGCCATTGATTTAGACAATCCAATGGCGTGGGGGGGCTGGAGGTCAGGACGGTAAGTTTGAAACAGTTTCTGACCACAGGCACAGAGCCCTTAGCGCTACATGCTTCGCCGAGTTCACTCTCTTCCCAGACAAGTCGGCTTGTGGGGCTCCTAGTTCAGTGTGAGCCCTGGGAAAGTCTTGTCCCAGCTCAGCCGGGCACAGCCCAGCCTAGCCTCGCCCTCCTCCAAGGAGCCTGCCCAGCTTTCATGCTGCCTGCTGGTCTGAGCAAACCCCTCCGCCAGGGGTAGGAGATCTTGAATGGAGGACGCCCTAGTCACTGGGGCAGGAAAAGGGCAGCTGGGCCTGGGAAGTCAACCAAGTCCACACTGGGGTGTGGGGGTGCAGGGGGGTGAACTGGAGGGAGAGGACCCAGCCTAGATGCTTAGTCAGTGCTGAGTGAACGGATGTGCGTATTCCAAGCTGCGTCCACGAGGCTGCGCGCGACTGATGTGTGTGCCCCTGACGTATCTCCCCTTCTAGGCCAGCAGGGGGCGCCCCGAGCCTGGGAAGGGAGGCTCTCTGGAGGGGCGCGGCCCTGGCGGAGGGGTGGTCGGATGTGGCACGGACCCCGAGAGCTCTTCAGAGGTGGAGGGAGGGGAAGGGGGCGTTCAAAGTCCCTTGGCCTGGGACGGCCTTTGTCGTTCTTCCGGCTCGCTGTTCCCGCCGGCCCCGGGGCCGAGGGTCGCTTCTCACCCCGGAGTCTCCGCGCGAGCGCCGGGCGTGCGGAGGGGAGACCTGGGCCAGCGTGGGCTCCGGTGTCTCTGGGGAGCACCTACCCCGGGCCTGAGACACCCGTCCTCCCGGCAGATCCCCGCCACTCAGGTTCCTGAGCCCCGGGGAACTCAGCGGGGCGGCCGAGACGCGGAGATGGGCGAAGGCCTGTGTTTGTTCGCGAACACGAGGCATTCATCTCCCCCATCCCCACCCGCAATAGCCCCAATTTTCCCTTAGGTCAAAGGCGCCAAATGTTGAAGACATGAAACAATGTTTTGCCTAAAGGCTGAAGACAGGTCACATCACCTCCAGCATTTCCGTCTCTGCGTAAATAACCCGCACCCGACTGATTCCTTAAAGCACTTAATTACGGCACCTCCTCTAGGAAAAGGTTTCTTTATTCCGCGGAGATTTGCGGAGACCGTCTGCGCACAGCGCCGGATGACGAAAGGCTTTAACCTGGTACAGGAGGAAAAGGAGTTTGTCCTGCTCAGAAATGGACGCAGGAAAACGCTAGACCTCGGGCCTAGCATGGGAAACATGTGAGGACACATGAAAATAGTTTTAACAAATTGGTCCCAGAAAGATGAAGGAAATGAGAACAGAAAATTCAACCCGAAGCCTGCAGTTTGCCTTTAGCAGACAGAGGACCGCAGCGATGCTGCTGCCTCCTGGTGGCCGAGCGGGGCAATGCAGCGCTCACGCCGGTGGAGTCTCGGTCGGTGCAGGGGTTACTCTGAACAGAGATAGGCGGCGGCTGATCAGGTGTTCACAAGTGGTGATCTGTTGTTTTCTTAATATTGGATTGAAATTTATTATGACCATAACCCATGAATCTAAAGCAAAAGTCTTCAAGAACATGGCAACAGAGTTTCTCTGGGGTATTTTAAGTTGCCACCAACTGAGAAACGGATGTCTTGAAGAAAACGAAATTTTCAGCTTCTGGACATAGCTAACAATCTCTGTGGGAAATGTTAGAGTAGACACCACCAGAAGAGTTACAAATATAGGCTAGAAAAGAGGCTTGGCAATGCAGCATCCACAAAAATGGCAATTCATTGGTCAAGACTGATGGCAAAGGATAGAAATCTTAATGAATTTAACAAAATAGCATCACTTTGTTCCAAAATACAAGGAAAAAACAACACGTGGATGTGGGAAAGAAAAACAACTTCACAAAAGAGGCCAGCCGAAGCTGGGCACTGGGCTCTAGTCCCTGGCCGTGATGGAGCAAGTGGCAGGACTCTGAGTAGATGGCTTTGGGGGTGTCTGGGGAGGCCAGATCCCAGAGGCTCTTTTATCTGAATTCCCACATCTCAAATGTGGCACAGAGCCAAGAGTGTGAGAGTTCAGAACCTGAAGAGACATATCTGCTGGGACCACAGGTCCAAGCATTCACTGGGAGACATGTCCAATGGTGGGACGGTGTGGGCAGCAGACAGGAGGCTTCCCCTGGGCCTTGCTGTTCTATGACCTTTGCATAGCCCTTGGCAGACGATATTCCCTGAGTGCCTGATGTTGAATTTCTCACTAGCACTCCTGTGCATGGTCTTGGAGTAGGAATTAAGTTAATTTAAGGAATATTTTTAAATGCAGTATTTCTTGCACATCTGAGTTTGTGTACTAAGATCACGAACCTGCTGTACAAGGACAGGCAGGGAGGAGCCCCTGTCTTCACTACCTCAAGAGAGGCAGACAAGCACATACTTGCATGATTTTATGATGAGTGGTAAATGCTGTGACATACTCAGGCTCCCGTGGAAGGTAAATGAGGTCCCTCTAGCTCCTTAGGTCCCTGCCTTCCTTGCCCCTCCCCCAGGATCTGTATCTTTCCCACATTGCCTGGCTTCACCTGATGGTCCTCCCTCTCCCTGACTCGGGTAAGGGGCGAGTTGCAGAGGAGGAAGAAGAGGAGGAGAGTCAGGCTGGGGTCTTCTAGGAGAGCAGACTGATTTACATCTGAATCTCAGGGTTCCAAAGACCTGCCCCAGGAGACTTATTTCTTGGCTTCAAAAGGTTAAAAATGACTAAAATACCCTGGGTCCCAGCCAGGGCAGAAAGGAGAAAAAAATGGGAAGGGGAGGAGGTTTTCCCAACTGGAAGGAAGCTGAGGGAATGAAGGGGCCCAGATAGGAATAGAAAGGGAACACAGCAGCCCCATTAAACAAAGAGGAGAGACCAAGGGACTGAGTTTCATTGAGCAGGGCAGAGGGAGTCCTCTTGGGGCTTTGGGATGGGCTGGGGTTCTGAGGGACTCCCAGGGCAGGAACTGTGCCTAGAGTAGGTTTCAGTAGAATTTGTGTTTGCCTGTGTTGCAGATGGGCCCAGGCCACAGCCTCCTTCCTGGGGGCTCTTCTAAAGAGGTACTTGCAAATTCCCATTCAGTAGTCCCCAATGAAAGGAGAGGAAGCCCCTGGTAGGTCTGGGAAAAGATCTGGAGGTCACTCCTGGAGTAAGAGAGTACTGCATAGAATCAGGGAAGGGTTCTGCTCAGGGTCTTAGAGGCCTGCAGAACTGTCAGGGGTGTGTGTTCTAAGTTCACCCTCTCTCCATGGGAGGGATTCCTCAGGCAGACCAGGTCCCACTCTGCACGTCAGCCTCCCTTCAACTGCCGAGGGGTCTGGGCACCTGGGAGGCAAGGAAACTCTCTGGGTAGGTGGGAATATAGATTTTGCCAGCCTGAGCTCTCACTGTGACCCCAGAGTGTGTGACCCCGCCCTGTAATGATACTGGCTTCCCCATGGACACAAACACACAGAAATAGGTACTTGGGTGGGAGACCAGAGCAGCATTTTATTCAGTTAGGTACTAATCATATTTACAAGGAAGCGGTGGGGTGCAATAGGGAGCAGGGTCAGGTCCAGGCTCCTGGGTGACCTTTCCTCAGAGGTGACAGTCCTGCTGTCGCCTCTCATGCTCCCTGGTAGACTCTCTCTCCTCTGCCTCTCTGGGCCTGGCCTGGTGTGAGCAGCTTAGCCATGCAGGTTAGGGCTGGGAATACAGGTGGGATGGTTGAAGCAGGAGAAGGGGTGTGGCAAGCCCAGCGTGGGGTGGCTGCTCTGGGGCCCCTGAGCCCTTTCTTTCTCATAGACCCCTTCTTCTTCCTTGGGCTGGGGCTCCAAGCCCTGTAGAGGCTGGTGAGGGCCTTGTGGGCTCCAGGATGGTCACTGGGATATGGTTCTTTCGGGGTCTAGGGCTGCTCTGTCCTGGGAGGGCAGAAGATGGGTGTGAGAGGCTGACTGAGGCTCCCCTTTACTCCCTTACCCCCATCCCTTCAGCTTCCTTACTTCTTGCAGCCTTTGGAGCCCTTTCTCTTCTTGCCAGGCTTGGGGGCCCCCCTGTCCTTCCTACAGCCCTTGACTTGTTTCTGTGGGGCTGGTGGCTTGTCCAGACGCTGCATCAGCTGCTGCACCCAGGTCTCTTTAGGGTCTGCACATAGCTCTGGCTGAGAGTGCTTCCGGGGCAAGAACCTGGGGGGGTGGGGGTTAGTAAACCTTCTTAGTTTGCCCACCATGCCCTCCCCACTCAGAGACCAGCCCACACCCACCCCCTTGTTTCCACTCACAGGATAGCCGGGATGGGGCAGCCTAAGCTCGGTTCCTGCTTCCGGTAGCTGCGGACAATCTGGGCGGGAATCTTCCTTAGGCTGTACTTGAGGCAACAGTCCTGAGCCCCTCCATCACTGCCTGTGGAGTGGGTGGGTTTCACAGGGAGCCGTGAGCTGCTTGCAAGCTCCTACCCAGCCCTGTCCAGCCCCTTGCCCCATCCGAGGCTCCTCCCCCTTGGTACCTTGGGTCCGAGGGATGCAGAGGGCCAAGACCAGGATGAGGAGTCTCAGAGCCAGCAATTGAGCCATAGGTGTGGTCTGGGTGGGTATGAGGCCAGAGCTGTGGGCAAGGTGGACAGAAGCAACTTGGGGGTCTGTGTGTGTGCTGGGACTGGCCTGCTGCCTTTTTATGCAGATACTTTCGCTTCCCTCATCCCCCCTCCTTTTCCTTCCTGAAAGCTGGATCATGTCCTGGTGCCCAGTCTCACTAGTATGCCCAAACCAAAATGCACAGCTAATCAGTACCCAGGCTGCCTTATTCTACTTCCTAATTATCAGTCGAGTCCATCGGGCCCTTCCTTCTATTCCCAGCCTTGGTGCAGGCCTCACTACCCCTCTCCTGGAGTACTGTGATTGCCTTCTCACTGTACTCCAAGCTCCATACTATCCCCTCCTTCCGGCAAATATGATTATTAAATTGTAAGAATTCTTTATAGGTCCTGGATAATTAATAGTATCTAATCAGATATATGATTTGCAAATATTTTCTTTCATTCTGTGGTGTCTTTTCACTCTCTTGATAGTGTCCTTTGATGCAAAAAATTTTTAAATTTTGATGATGTCCTGTTTACCTATTTTTTCATCTGGTTGCCTGTGCTTTTGGTGTTATATTTAAGAAACCTTTGCCAAATCCAAGGTAATGAATATTTCCCCTGAATTTTCTTTCAGGAGTTTTATAGTTTTAGCTCTTAAATTTAGGTCTTTGACCCATTTTTATACCTAGTGTAAGGTATGGGTCCAACATCATTCTTTGCATGTGGATATCTATTTTTCCCAGCAACATTTGTTGACAAGACTGTCTTTTCCCCATTAAACAGTCTTGGCATTCTTGTTGAAAATCAACTGATATGTGAGGCTTTAGTTCTGGGTTCTGCATTCTATTCCATTGGTCTGTATGTGTATCCTTATGCCACTGCCACACTGTTTTAATTACTGTAGCGTTGTAGTAAGTTTTGAAACCAGGAAATGTGAATCCTCCAAGTTTCTTCTTGTTTTTGGCTATTTGGGGTCCCTTAAAATTTCATATGGATTTTAGAATGGGTTTTTATATTTCTGCAAAAAATACCATTGAGTTTTTAATAAGGGTTGCATTGAATATGTAGATCACCTTGTATAGTATTGTCATCTTAATAATATTAAGTCTTTTAATCCATGAACATGGGGTGTCTTTCCATTTACTTAGGTCCTTTAATTTCTTTCAGCAATGTTTTGTAGTTTTCAGTGTACAAATCTCATGCCTCCTCAGTTGAATTCATTCCTAGGTATTCTTTTTGGTGCAATTGTTAATGGGATTGTTTTCTTAATTTCCTTTTAGGATTGTTCATTGCTAGTGTATATGTATCCAACTAATTTTTGTTTGTTAATTTGTATCCTGAAACTTTGCTGAATTCATTTATTAGTTCTAGCAGCTTTTTGTGTGTGTGTGTGATTTCTTTATGGCTTTCTACATATAAGATCATTCCATCTGTGAACAGGGACAAATTTACTTCTTTCCAATCTGGATGCCTTTTTACTTCTTTTTCTTGCCTAAATAGTCTAGCAAGATCTTCCAATACTATGATGACTAGAAGTGGCAAAAGTGGACATCTTTGTCTTGTTCCTGATCTTAGGGGCAAAGCTTTCAATCTTTCCCCATTAAGTATGATGTTAGCTGTGGATTTTTCATATATATGGATTTTTTCATGTTGAGGAAGTTCCCTTTTATTCCTAGTTTATTGAGTGTTGTTGTTATTGTTTTTTATCATGAAGGAATATGAGATTTTGTCAAATGCTTTTTCTGCATCAATTGAGATGATCACGTGATTGTCTTGTTCCTGATCTTAGGGGCAAAGCTTTCAATCTTTCCCCATTAAGTATGATGTTAGTTGTGGATTTTTCATATATATGGATTTTTTCATGTTGAAGAAGTTCCCTTTTATTCCTAGTTTATTGAGTGTTGTTGTTATTGTTTTTTATCACGAAGGAATATGAGATTTTGTCAAATGCTTTTTCTGCATCAATTGAGATGATCATGTGATTTTTTTTTTCCTTTTTGTCTTTTTTCATGACCGGTAACAGGATCGCAACCCGCAGTGTCGCGCCCGTACCGCGACTGGCAACGGGATCGCAACCCTCGGTGTCACGCCCGCACCGCGCTCAACCAGTGAGCGGACCAGTCTCTATATGGGATCCGAACCCTCGGTGGGAGCGCTGCCACTCTCCCAAGTGCCGCACTCTACCGAGTGTGCCACTGGGCCGGCCCATCACGTGATATTTTTCCTTTCATTCTGTTAATGTGTTGTATTATATTGATTGATTTTTTGTATGTTGATCTACCCTCACATTCTGGGGATAAATCCCACTTGGTCATGATGTATAACCCTTGGCCGTACAGCAGGTCATGATGTATAACCATTTTAATATGCTGATGAATTTGATTTTCTAATAGTTTGTTGAGGATTTTTTTTTTTTTTGTCTTTTTGTCTTTTTTTCGTGACCGGCAATGGATCACAACCCTCAGTGTCGTGCCCGTACTGGACCGGG